>NW_022988098.1:10064024-10156524 GCF_902827165.1 Trematomus bernacchii
TGTCAATCAAAAGTTACCAGTTATCAAGCGATGGTATGGACAACTTAACAGCTAACTTGGCTAGACTTACTATGAGGAGTCAGCAGGTAGCAGATGAGTGTGTGAATGAAATAACAGCTGCCTTCAGAGGACTCTCCACTAATGCACAGCAGCTTCCTGTTAGTGCCTGCACTGAGAATCCTCAAATACAGAGACAAGTCACTTTGTCCACGCTCCCTGAGACCCTCAAGCCCACTAATGCCCAGGTGAATAATATTGACAGTGATAACTTCTATGTTTATGCATTGCAAATACTTAATTATTTTTTGTTAGTTCTTTAAGGTTATATAACCATATGTTTCTCACCATGTAACAAGTGATCATTTGGAAAAATGTATCCCAGCCTTTGAAAAAACTCAAAGGGAGAGGACAGTGAAGGCCATGAAGCCAAAGCCAAGACGTGGTGGAGTGCTGCGCAGGTATGTTCTCTAACAGCAACACTCTATTAAACATGTCTTTATTGACTACAGCTTAAGTTCATCCTATCATAAGGCTAAAAAAGTATCTTAGTAACAAAAACAAAAGCAAAAAGCATTAATGTTAACAACGCCTCAAAGGGCGGACTCCTGAGTTCCATGGCACGTGGACTATTTATATCATCCAGGGCTCAACCCCAGTAAAATACACCCTCTCTTTATCCGCTCGTCCAAGCCTCCAAGGGCGGACTCCTGAGGTCCCGTAATGCCCCCCTAACATGACACTTAGACTATTTACAATCATCTAGGGAAGCACACCAGTAAATGTAGCCTCATGTAACTTCATATAGGGATTCTTTAGATAGTTGTGTGAAGTAATTAAACAGTAAGGGGGTATTAAGATCTTAAATTATAATTTTCCTCTCAAAGAGACTTCGTTGTACACACACACACAAACAAAACAACATTAAATAATGACATGATATTTAGTGATAACACATAATGTGTAGAAAGAGATCTCCTGTATGGGTTGATTGCGCGTTGATCTGTTGGTAAATGCTCATCTATCATTTCAACCAAGCAGCATGAGGTCAAATTATAATAAGTAATAGTTTGTCACGATTTACGGGGAAAAGTCAGAGCGCAAATGTCACATCTTAAAGACAGCTTGAACTGGATAGATGGTTAGTCTTTTTTCAAACATACCATATGTTCTGCATGTTAGTATACAGATGGAGCCTCTTATTTTGGACCCCAGCATACAGCTTCCTGCCGACTGCCAGCCAGTTGCCAGCCAGTTGCCTGCCAAAGACCAGTATTCAGAATGTTAGGCCCTCCCACTATTCTCCCAATTTCAGGGTTAACCAGGAGATGGCGCTATATATTAAATAACTAGACTTAGTTTTTCACAATAGAAAATGCAGATATTATATAAAAAACTAAAGTTAAAAATCTTGTTTTAATGCCCCAAGAGCAATAACATCTTGTCACAAGCTTTTTTGGAAGAAGAAAAGACTGACTCAAGAGACCTGTAGTTGACTAATTACAGGCCTCAATAAAGTTCTGCCATTGGTTGTGAAAACAACGGTGGACATAGTGGAAGTGAAATTGACATTGTCGAATTTAATAAAAATACAAAATAATGTATCTGTGTACGTGTTTTACTATGTGATCTGCACTTATCAAACATCTAATTAAGGCGAGACACCCCAGGTGAATAGGGTATTTTTAACTTAAAGATATCAGCTAAATATTTCTCCAGTTAATTACTTACAATAAGGCAATTGTTTTTTGTATTACAAGTTTCTGAAATAGCATGTTTAAATATCCCAAATGAACCATTATCTCATGAAATATGCGCATATTTTAACACATTTCAGGAATCGAAATCTGAACTTGGATAAAGCCAGGATCAAAATTATTGTTTCATTTTGTAGTCATATTAGTATCTAAGGCTTTTACAGAAGGGATTTTGGATATCTCTTTGTATCACTCCATAAATCAGAAAATACTGTCAACAAGCCCTAAAATATCAATTTTCACCATGTTTTTAGGTATAGAAAATGTTATAAATTCAGGCTATGAATTATATATGACCAAACCCTTCTGTAAAAGCCTTCATATATTGATAGGATATAACTGGAAGGTTTGGTGTATGTAACTGCTGAGTGATTCTACAATTTAGGGTACATTCCATGTCCATTGATGTCCATTGATGATAATTATAATTATTCTAACTATTTTCTTCAAAAATATCATATTTTGCCTATTATTGGAAAGCATGTTATAATATCACACAAACATTATGTGCATCCTATGCTTTATTTAGCTTGAAATGTGTCATGATGTTCTTAAATTGTCAGTTTTTTGCTATGTCCGTTTTTCAGTTGAGGGTGTCTTGGATTCAAAATAATGAATAAAAACCATTAAAGTAAATTTAAAAATGATTCATTTTATTTCAAAAGTCTAAATACTAAAGAATAATAACATATTTTTAATTGATTTCCCCCTTTAATAATTTAAAATATCTTATATATGAATGTCCGCAAAAGTTCTGTCAACTATGTTACTAACAGAACTTCCCCCTTTAACCTCAAAAATTGTTTGTCCCAATACCATGTCACCAGCATCACATGATGCCATGTTCCTCTTTGGCAGACATTTGAACACACTGTGGTGATTGTCCTCTACATTTTTACAATATTTTATGTATAATAGCACATGGTCATTAATATACTCATTGACAATCAACAATGTTACGTACATTGTTATGGTTTACAATTGTTTAATGATTTTAATTCAATTATATGTGCAAATGTGATGTTAACCTGTTCAAGAAAATGACATGTGGTCATCCAGGCAAGGCCTACCATTGAAATGATGGGTCAAAATAGGGAAATTGTCAACTAGGTTACCTGTCAACTGAGTTACCCAGTACTGTAATAACTGTAGTAACTTAGTTGACAGGTAACCTAGTTGACAATTGTACGACATGTAGACGTCATTACACATCATTATCAATGGAATTTTGCACTTCTGCCTTGAAATTAACATAGTGCTGATGGTTAATAATGTGTCCAGTCAACTATGTTATTTGCGTCAAATGTTTGACTTTCATTGTCAACTATGTTGCACCTCATTTTTTCAAATTTAAAATATCTAAAATAGTGCTTCTGATATCCTTATAGTATAATGTATATCTACACAGGTTGGAGTTTTACATGACATCTCTTAAAACTATCAAAATGACCTGTATGGTAGTTTTATAATACAAAATATCCCTAAACTTAATGACAGTGCTGAACATATCACATGAAAAAACAAAACTTTAATACAATTATTTTTTAAACTTTAAAAAATCTTTGGATATATGGTAGAATAGACTCAAGAGCCTTTCAAATTTGATTTTACTTGAAGTGCAGGACTTAATCAAATGATTGTAATGACATCAAGTTTGTCCGTAACATAGTTGACAAACTGAGTAGTGAAAACATCCTTTCCCTTAAAATAAAAAAATATATAAAAATGTTTAAGCTTTGCAACTAGTGGATATGTTACACTGAGGAATATACTAACTTGAACCACTGATTGTTCTATCTATACATTTTATTTGGCATTAGTAAATAATTATGCACATTTACAGATATTTTACATGATATGAGTGATAACACGTGTTATAAGGGCTATTTCGCACAATAGGTGTGCCTTGAGATTTTTACTTGTCCTTTGGTGTGCCTTGGGCACAAAAAGTTTGGGAACCACTGCTGTAGAGAAATGTAAACGTTCACCATCCCCCACCCGCCTACTGTATGTTGCTTTTTGACATGTAAATGGTAACTACCCCCCTCTGAGTGAATACCTGTTGTACCTGTCCGGGGCTAAGCCCATAGGACGATGCTCTGATGTCATCACCCTCGCACATTGGTCATATGTTTACAAAAAAACGATGTTAACACTTTCTCGTTCTTAATATATGCTATATTTAGGGTCGATATGTGTTTGAATTTACTTTAAAATAGCAGATCACTGTGATTCACTTCTCCGCGGCTCCTCCGTGCAGAGAGGCCCCCCCCCCCCCCCCGTTGACAATTCACGAGCGTCTAACTCTCTCCCCCCTGTGAAGAGATATCACAGGGGGGGGTTGGGACACACACATTCCGATGGCCAATTCGTTTTAAACAAAGAGTGGGGTGGGGGCTGGTGAACGGTATGGTCAATGTTTGTAAACACTGTGACATTTTGACTTTATTTGATCATTTCAGTTAAAAACTAACGTTCATATTTCATATTACTGTTTTGCCTGGCTGGACCTGTAATTTACAGGAAAGGAGTGCACGCTACTAAAGAGACACGCTACCATGGAAACCAAACAATGGTGTGTTGCTGTATTGAAGTCCGAGTGGAAACAGTCATATTTGGAGCGTTATGTTAGAATGAAACAGCGAGGGTCGTGACTCACAAAAAAAAAGTGTTACTTCACTAACTGTAAGCTGTCACTCAGAGTAACCTACAGTTAACTTAACTGTTGGAAAAGAAAGATCAGAGTTAGGAGTGTGAACACACAGCTGAGAGCTGCCGTTTCATTCTGACTGTTTAAAAAACGGTAACAACGGACTATTTTTCCTTAGCGGATGCATGTAAATTTAAATCAATACATAGAACTATGTTTTAAATCAATAAAAATATTTTCTAAATCCATAAAAGCATTTTAATTAATATTGGGAGTCATGTCGTTACTTTGTTGAGAATGTGGCCATGTAATAAGCGGGATAATTTGCAGCGACTTGGTCATTATGGGGAAAAATAACACCCAGGGATCAAGATCCCTCCGCGACGCGGAGGGATCAGTAATCTTTAGTGAATTACTGAGTTTAGGCACGTTAATAACATTTTAATGAAGTTGAATACAGTATATTCATATTTGTCAGTGATTTCATGTCAATTCGGCGAACATAAACGATTAAATTAGGATTAAAAATCGAGAGCCGGCTGCTGTTCGTTACGGTAACCCAACTAGGACACTTGACACAGTGGCTTTTGGCAAAGCACACAAAGAAAACAAAAAAAAACCGAGAGAGATGAGTTATTGTTATTACAACGTGACTTCACTATTATTTAACAACTATTTTTATTGGTTCTTTTATTTGGGGTTAAGTACATTGTCAGAATAAGTGAGAAATGGATTTAACTTCTGTTAGACAGCTATCATACTGAATAAATATTTATGCAAAAATGTATGGCATTAATAATGTATATCTAATTACATTTAAAAATGTATGGCATTAATAATGTATATCTAATTACATTAACTGTGAATGTCTTTCATTTTATTTAAAATGAAATAAAATTACATAAAACATTTTCCATAAAAAAGTTGATTCAAGAACAAATCAGTACTTTTCTTATATGACTATTATTGCTAAATTTGAAAGGTCTTTACCAGCTTTGGAATTATATATATATATATATATATATATATATATATATATATATATATAGCACCTTCTTGCCATCCCATCTCTACTGACATATGGATCTTAACAAAGATCCGCTATACATTAGTACCAGATATACTGTACACGGACATTTTAGTGAACCAGACCAGCTGTTTCCGCCGGGTCTTCGCTTCCCGGGCATCACGTTGTTTACAAGTGTGTTCAGATGCTAAATGACAAGTGCAAGTGACAATTGTTGTCGTCTTCTCTGTGAACGTTTTTTTCTCCGTTATTTTGCCATTTTCAGATTTAAATTTCGAGCGGAAAGCTAACCAGGAAGTAATAATTACTTAAGCGGAGAACGGAGAAAGTAAACGTTACAGCAGGCATAACAACAGCCCGTGTTTATTTTATTATAATATATATCATTTGTTTTAAAGCTCAATATATAGTTTTATTATAATATATAGTCGTTATTCATTTGTTATAAAGCTATACTGTACACGGACATTTTAGTGAACCAGACCAGCTGTTTCCGCCGGGTCTTCACTTCCCGGGCATCACGTTGTTTACAAGTGTGTTCAGATGCTAAATAAAAGTTTAGCTTGTACTTTTGATACCCCGCCTCTCGGCACCACAACATCCAGTTTACTGTATTTCACATGAGCGATGTCGAACATTGAAAAGTCCTTATAAAATCTCTGTTATTAGATCAGTACTTTTCTTATATGACTATTATTGACTTGAACACTGAGAATGTATTTATTAACTTCAGACATTTGAAATATTTGAAATCAGATGAAAACAAACTGTAACGGACCCTGCCGTGTTATCTATGATTACTATGCCTTACTGTACATTCATAATTTCAGCCGGAGGTAGGTGGTAGGCGTTGCGGAGGAGCAGATTGCGAGTGAGGTGCCTGTTCTAAACGAACTATTCCAGCTGTTATAAAGCATTAAATAAAAAGTAAGCAAGGAATACAGAATGTTTCGTTACGTAACTTTGTTGAGAATGTGGCCATGTACATGTAATACATGGGATCATTTGCAGCGACTTGGTCATTGTGGGGAAAAATAACACCCATCCTGATCGTTTCAATGAAGTTGAATACAGAATATTCATATTTGTCAGTGATTTCATGTCAATTCGGCGAACATAACATCAATGATGATGATTAAATTAGGATTAAAAATCGGGAGAGCCGGCTCGTTCGTTTTTTTCCGACTAAACAACATCTATTATTTAGAAGTTGATTTCACATGACTTCCAGTGTGGAACCCCACTGCACCCCCTGGTGGATCAATGATCCATTGCAGCTGGCTTCACAATAATTAAATGTATTTATCATGGGGGCGGTATCAAGTCTGACTGGGGGCCGGCCGGCCATCACGGAACGTGCACAAACCGATCACGACCCTCGCATTTTAAACTGTCCAAAATAAGACGCTTCATCTGTATTTGGCCAAAGCGGGTTAGGCCCCACTGCCCCACTCCCCTCAATAGGGAAGTCACGCTTTGGGAAGAGGTGTTTAATTTCACAGATCTGACTTGGTTGCTGTTGTGATGGCTGTAGTAAGAGGGACGGGGGAGGAAAATTCATAGGGGGAAGAAGCAGAAAGATAACTTGTTTGTAAAACGGACAGCACGTCAGTTTCAGGAAAGATGACACCGGTTTTAGGCATGACATGCCAAATATCCTGAAGCCCTACAAAAAAAAGGTATATTGTGTTGAAAATATCGCAAAAAGTCGTAATATTGTATAATGTAATAGTTGCATGTTGTATTTTGATAAAAATCACTGTATATTCAAAAATATAATGGAGAGAAAAAAATATATATATATGTTATATATATGTATGTTGAAAAATATGAAAAAAGTAATGTTGTGTTAAATAATATGAAAGAAATCAAAAAGTAAAGCATCTAAAAAAAACATATATTTAAAAAAGTAATGTTAGTCAAGTCAAGTTATCAAAACTGCATTGTTTCATCGAAACAGTGTTAAAATCACAAACTCTCCATTTAGAGTTTGATTCTTGAAGAAAACTCAATTCATTACAAATGAATGAATATTTTACCAAGTTATATAGTTTTCCATACATAAACGTGTATCTTACAGTTCCTTTGTGAGAGAATTACGCACAAATTGCAGTATTTTATCTGTTTTATGTGCACTGTTGGAGGAGCCTGTGACCTATGTTTTTCATTGACATATCTACACTGTAGCTAATGGGCATATGCCATAAAGCCTTGAAACTTGAAACTTAAAATGATCAGAAACTGCATTGTCTCACTGAAAACAGCTCTAAAGAAAACCCAATTCCAATAAAAGTTTAGGTGACTTAGTGAATGAGAATTAACAGCTGATCGCAAGATCAGGAGGTGACAGGCAGGGGGGAGGGGAGGGGGTGGGAGGGGGTATGAGGGAGACAGTCTCACACACCCAGACTCCATTTTTCATGAAGAGCCTCAGACGGAGGGTCTGAACCCGGCACAGATACTGCACCCGTTTCTTGACTGGCCCCCTTTAGCGCAATACCGCATCAGTTGCGCCACTTATGTGACATACAAGAATAGTGTGTGACAGACAAAAGAGTATGTGACAGACAAGAATAGTCAATTATAATGTCTACACATAATGTGTAGCAAGAGATGTCCTGTATGGGTTGATTGCGCGTTGATCTGTTGGTAATGCCTCGGGGTTCCGGTGGGCATGTAAACAAAATGCATAATGCTGTACTATACTTTGTGGCCTCACCCCGTTGCATAGTGACGCTTATTGTTTAGGTGTCTTTTAATAAGCAGGTAGTCATATCATTAGCTAGAACTAGATAGATCTGATCGATATGGGTATAAACGCTAGTAAAGTCTAATCTAGTAAAGTCTAATCTGACGGGGGAGACCCGCTGTTGCTGACCCGTTTATTATTCCCGTGTTATTGTAAATTACTGTACACGTTTGAATAGTTAATTAATCTACTATGATTAGTTGGTTTAATATCGAATCATATCAATTTGTTTCAAAGCTCAAATGACTGGCTTTTATCTAGTTTTGCATAGATTTCTATTTTTATGACTGACTCCACCCCCTCACTATCTTCAGGGGTGGGGGGCGACAGGGAGGATGTGACGCCTACTGTAAGGGGAGAGGAGGGGGTGGGTTGAGAGGGGTGGGGGCTGAGAGGGGTGGGGGCTACAGGGCGGATGTAACACCTGTATGTGAGGGGGGAGGGGGGTGGGCTGAGAAGGGGTGGGGGCTAAGGGGGGGTGGGGGCTGAGAGGGGTGGGGGCTACCGGGAGGATGTAACACCTGTACGCGATAACACCTCGAACAAAGGGGCTCATTAGCATATCAAAGGGGGCTCATTAGCATAATTAGGGGGCGGGACTTAGAAGGTGTGACCTGTCACTTTTTTATGCATACTAATGTGATTGAAGCGGGATTGGTAACACTACTAATATGAAATCATGTAAAAGATGATTCAGGACTTTTTCATTTGAATTTTTCTTGATATTACAAACATTGATCCCTATCAATAGTTATATACATATAACAACAAGTATTGATACTGACTATTATCACAGTAGTTAACAGCCCTCACATAAATAGTGTAAACATTAAAACACATAAAACCTACAGGTGCTTTAAACACAGAGGAATAATCTCCATGTGTCAACACAGGGAGGAGTGAAGTGATTTTGAATATCAGACCTGTGAGGTAGAGAGCGATGTCGTAAACATCCAGACTCACCTGGGATGGTTCTGACAGTTAAGATAGGATCTGAAAGGCAAAAAACAAACAGAAGTGTTTTACAATTCTTGGATGACATTATCAGCTGTCCTCAGAAACGTGTTATACAACAAATATATGTACTATCGTAATCTTAAAAAGAAGCACCAGTCTCAGATTTAGCTTGTTTCAATTCAATCTTTATTTCAGACTCAAGGTCCATATCACCTACAAAATGACAAAATACACAACAATAAATAAGATTAAACAAAAAAACAGATACAAAACATAAAACCAGTCCAATGACAGCTAGCCACACATGCTCACTGTCTGTAGAGGCTGTTGCGCCAATGTCTCCAAGTCATGGAAGAGAACCGAGTAGAACTCTTCACAGGGTTAATTAAAATCGAGATAACATGATTGTCAGAGTCTTCTAGGCGACACATGAATTTGTACATTAACTTCCTTAAAAGGGCTTGACAGGTAGGTACCCCCAAGTTAACAAACAGCTGTCTGGCACTGTGCCATCTTGGTACCCTCACCAGCAACCGTAAAGCATCATTGTATGCAACTTTTAGTTTTTGCATGCTGCTAGCCTTGTAGTTACTCCACAGGTGAGCCGTGTACACTGCTGTACAGAAAGCTTTAAAAAGTGATACCTTGACATCTACAGAGCACTTGTGAAATGTCCGCATTAATATGTTTGCCTGGGCATACAGTTTGCAGCGTTGTCTATGGATGTCTTTGTCGTCTGAGATCATCAGAGATATAATGACCAAGGTACTTCATCTCACTGCACACAAGAAGAATGTTGCTACTGAGAATACAATTAGGAAATACAGCCTTTTTATCCTCTTTACTTCGCACAATCATGATGCTACTCTTCTTGGCGTTATACTTAAAGGGCTGGAGACGCTGTAGTACATATGTCAGGCCTGTATGTGGTGCTGTTCTCACAGAATCAACCCTTGCAAAAACAGCTATAAATTGTCAAATTGAGCGAAATGAGGCATGGCTAAAATGCATGATCTGTTTGGTATTTTGAAAAAAAAAAAGTATAAATATGCCTTATATAGGTATGGTCCTACACTATATTATTCAACTATAGCATGATAGGTCCACTTTAATATTACAATCAATGCCATACTGGGATCCTCAGACGCTGCTGTAAGCCTGCACTGCACGGGGAAAAGATGATTAAATCATCTGCGTACATAAGGTGGTTGACAACAGTATCACCGATGACACAGCCAGTTTTACACTTTTTGTTTGTGTCAGTCCTTACAGACAGAGTGTCTGCTGGACAGTAACATGAGAACATTATGGCTGATGTTCATCCAACAGTGTGTCTGTTTATTTGAAGACAGAGCAGATGAACATTGTCTCACAGGAGAATGAATGCTGCAGATTTAATGCACATGAGACTTGTGTATATCTATATATAAGAAGGCTTATTTGCTGTCTTATGAGAATACTCACCAACAACGAGCTCAATGCAGAATTTTTCATCAGGCTGTAGCTTTGGAAAATAGCAGGTGTAACTTCCACTGTCGATCACCTTCGTCTTCCTGATGAAGATGGAGGCGTTTCCGTGCTTCAGTTCATTTTGAAAATATGAGACTCGTCCTTTAAACTGCTCACTCTGACCTGAATGACGTTCATAATGAACAGCAGAATCGTACATGAAGACTTCGTGCAGAGTTTCTCCTCCCTGACCGACCTTCTTCCAGTCAAACAGTTTATTTTGGAGGTTTTCTCTGGTGCTGGGGGAGCAGGGTAAAATAACATCTGTCCCTTCTGTGGAGATCACTTTGCTGTCAGCTGGAAGATAGAAACATGTGTTACTCAGTGTGTTCACCTGCAGAGGCTGAACACACACACACACACACACACACACACACACACACACACACACACACACACACACACACACACACACACACACACACACACACACACACACACACACACACACACACACACACACACACACACACACACACGTCATTTGATAAAAAGTCAGTTTTATTCATTTTAGATCTGGATTAAATGGATTGGATGTGAATATATCTGAACAAAATTTAAAATGTCATTTTTCTTTATAGCAATACATTCTGATGTCATATCTATTATTTCTTTGCTCTCTCTCTCTAATTTTACCAGAAATGTTATTACATTGAATCCTAGTGGAGGACAAGAACACTGAATCTCAGCTGAATACTTTATTTATTTTATAAAGATCCATACATGTTTTTGTGTAAAGACATCCCTTAATGGTGTTTTTATGAGAGCACTAGCAATAAAAGGCCTATTACAATAAGATGATGATTATGGCTTAGACTGATAAGAAGAGACCTTTAGATATCTTATTTATTATATTGATCAGGTTATAACCATGTTGCAATGGGCGCTCCTTTTCTTCATAGGCTTTCTACTGATGATGCATTACTTTAGATATTGTTCTACATTTCCCTATGACCAATAAAAAGCACACTAATAATATTCTGTTTCCAGACTTCTGCATGTTTTTTTTAGCCTTTTAGATGTAATTAAATTACCAAAATGACGTAATGTTGTGTGAATAAGAGTGTAAGTGTTCTCACCGTTTGTGCAGGCAGACGAGTTTCCAGTCAGGAGACTGAAGAGAAGAAGAAGAGGAAGAAGAGGAAGAAGAGGAAGAAGAGGAAGCTGCTTCATCATGCTGGAGGGTTAAACTGCACACACTCCTCACACACTCCTCACACACACTCCAGCCCATCCCAATCACTTCCCATAATCTCTCACTTAAAATAGAAAGTCTTCTAGAGGTTTCTGCATCACTTCCTG
This sequence comes from Trematomus bernacchii, assembly GCF_902827165.1. NCBI lineage: Eukaryota > Metazoa > Chordata > Actinopteri > Perciformes > Nototheniidae > Trematomus > Trematomus bernacchii. Next base: position 10,075,973 of record NW_022988098.1, read on the forward strand.
CTTCAAGTCCTTCAGAATAAAATCCTATCCTCATTTTATTTGGTGAATTCTGCAAAATGTATCAGACTGACTAACAACATACAAAAAGTACTGCAACACTAACACTGAATATGTTCATTATATAAAACACTACAATTCAACCACATATTCTCTGCATTGTTTCACCTGTACTCACCTGCAGCTTACTTTGTTAGCAGCAGCACTTCCGGTGCATTTCTCCACAATAAAAGCAGATTTAGTTTAGCACAGAATAGATTAAGAAGTTATTTTGTGATTTGGATCTTTATTATTTCACTGCATTGGTTACATTCCCAGTAACTTGGTAATGAGGGTACAATTCTCCCAGCATGCACTGCTCACAGATTTTAAGATGAAGTTCCCAAGAAGAAGTCTTCCTCCTAATTTTTTTTCAAGAGTGTAAACAATGAACTACATTTTGAAAGAGTGCGCAACACACACACACACACACACACACACACACACACACACACACACACACAACACACACACACACACACACACACACACACACACACACACACACACACACACACACACACACACACACCACACACACACACACACACACACACACACACACACACACACACACACACACACACACACTGCAGTAATGATGCCAAATGGCTACCAGCCAACAGCACTACGAACATCTCCAAAATCAACACAGACTTGAACTGTTTATTTACAAAGAATGTGTTCAACAGTGACTTTGTTTAAATCCTGTCATACCACTTATTATGGAGGAAGTGAAAGTTAGATTAAGTAAATAAGGAAGATTCAAACGGGTTCTTACTCCTTCCTTACGGTGACTTCAGCCTGTTGAATAAGAACAGAGTAACAGAGGAGCAGCCATCCAGCAATCTACTGCTGATAACATAAAGAAACATGTACACTACATTTAGAAAGTGTACTGATGTTAATGTGAAATCAGGATTAAACCATGTACTAATATATCTTAAAATATTGTAAAACAAATATTTAGTATGTGAAGTCATGTGAGGGGAAAACCTGAATTAGAAAAATGAATGCTTGATAAATAATGTCCCTTTTTTATTTAATTTGGACTTTTCTTTAATTTAAGTAATTTAGTGGGAATGCTGATAGAGCATTCCAACTATATGTTATGCTACGGACAAAAAGTTTATTATTATTATTCCGTCCAATTATTTTGTCCGTCTTCTCCTCCCACATTCAACATCGCAGAAACTCCGTTCAAACATCAAAACGTTCAGCTCGGTCGGGAATCGGGCGCTATTACTTTTATCATTCATAACTTTCATAATTCCAGAGATACATCCCATAATACATCACATTTTTTACCATTGAAGTCAATGGAGAAATTCTTCAGACTTCAACAAATCTTCATGCGACTTCAACTGCTAACTGTTCATTCATACTTTCACTCAGAAACCTCATTCCAACTTTAAAATGTTACACATCTTTCTGACATTATTCGTGTAACACAACTTTTAAATCTGATTCTTACTTTTAGAGATATTAAACATTGTTCAGACCTTGTTAAAGAGGTTTTCTTCAGATTTTAACATTAACTAGAGTGCGTGATGTCACAGCTAGAGGGTAAGAAATCTTGAAATGTGCCTTCATATTCTTTTTTAAAACTGCCATAATTCCCAAACCCTACATTCCTGAGACATCATTTTTCATGACAAACGTAAGAAAACATCTCGTAGCTTGAAAAATGACAAATAATTAAGCAAACATAATTAAACAAAATGCCTCTTGAGGGCATGAAGTGACACAAACGTTCAACATGTCTCCATTAAAGCCCATTGTAATTTCAGGCTGATATTTCCTCACAGCAGCAGCCGCACACCTTTCTTAAACTGCCAAAAAGGCCACATTATTAACCCGAAAGTACACAAAAATTACACTTCAGATACTCAACTTCCTTGACATGCTTCACGTTTTGAAATTTCACAGATATCTGTTATCGTTCTTCCACAAAACGTTCACATGTAAGAGGTTCATCTCTCATTCAGAACAATGAAGCCTTTGATCTCTTCATAGCTCGTTAGCTCAACTATCAACACCTGTGTTTGAACACGATGTCATCACTCCAACTGACAGCAGTCAGTTCTAACTGTTCATTTTTCTCTCTCTCTCTCTCTCTCTCTCTCTCTCCTCTCTCTCTCTCCTCTCTCTCCTCTCTCTCTCTCTCTCTCTCTCTCTCTCTCCTCTCCCTCTCCTCTCTCTCTCTCTCCAAAAAGTGCTCAAAATTCACATGTGTGCTAACAGTCCAGCCGCTGTAAGTCCAATGGACACGGTCCGATCGTCCCCCAATCTTCACTTGTATATCACCGGTCCATGCCTCAACAGCTCTACGCCAAATCTGAGATCTCACCATATGCCGTTTCCATGGAAACGCATCCCTCGCCATAAAAGACGATGTCGCTATAACTCCTATGAAAATGTTCAAAAAGTGCTCAAACTTCACATGTGTGCTAACAGTCCAGCCGTGAAGACATCTACGGGACAGTTTTGAGATTTCTTCAAATGCCGTTGGCATGGCGACAGATCATTCACCATCAAGTTAGTTCAAAGGTTTGCAGTTCAAATATTCTGCTGCTTTTCCAAGCCTTTTTACTCTCTTTTCTTCTCTCATCACACATTCAAGCCCCCAGTGTTCATGTTCCAGGGAACTCACCAAGTGTCAGAAAACACAACCCTCTCTATTTTCCTCCATACCCAAATCTCTAAAAAAGGGGCTGCAACGGATCTGATAAAAACTGATCCAGATTTGAACACTTCTATGACGTCACAGAAGTGGCGCTACGGCTATTGGGCCAACTCTCCACCTATCAGGGGAATGTGGGGTTGGGCCACGGCCGGCCATTGCCGCTCGAAAGCGCTTTTTTCTCCCTCCCCGAGGCAAGCAATGGCTGGCCGTGGCCCAACCCCACATTCCCCTGATAGGTGGAGAGTTGGCCCAATAGCCGTAGCGCCACCGTCCTGACGCCAGGAAAGTGTTCAAATCTGGATCAGTTTTTATCAGATCCGTTGCAGCCCCTTTTTTAGAGATTTGGGTATGGAGGAAAATAGAGAGGGTTGTGTTTTCTGACACTTGGTGAGTTCCCTGGAACACCGGGGACACATATTCATGTATAAAAGACGTACAAAAGTGCATTTTGCATGATAGGTCCCCTTTAAGTTTCCTGTCATCTCTCTACCAACTTATTTAAGAAAGTCGTAAAATGCTCACAAATGATAATTAAAACGAGTATACAAAGGTTTCATTAAAGTGCATCTATGAAACCCATGTGAAAATATATAATTAAATATCAGTCCCAACACACAGATTGACTTGTTTCATGTTTTATTAAAACATTTGGATATAAACGGTACAGTTTAAATGACAGCATAGAAACCCTGCAGAGCATCAGAGAACATCATAAAGGAGCTTTTAGATAAAAACAGTTCAAGCATCACAGTAACAGCAGGTCATCATTCAGCTGATATACTTTGGATTAGCACTTTAAAGTGGACCTATCATGCTATATTTGAATAATATAGTGTAGGACCATACCTATATAAGGCATATTTATACTTTTTTTTCCTTCAAAATACCAAACAGATCATGCATTTTAGCCATGCCTCATTTTGCTCAATTTGACCATTTCTAGCTCTGGGCAGATTCAGTGAGAACAGCACCATCTACTGGCCTGGCATATGTACTACAGAGTCTCCAGCGCTTTCGAACGGCAATGGCCGTGGCTGTCTCCTCCTGATTGGTGGAGTTGGCCCAATAGCCGTAGCGTCAGGACAGTGTTCAAATCTGGATCAGTCTGTATCAGATCCGTTGCAGCCCCTTTTTTAGAGATTTGGGTATGGAGGAAAATAGAGAGGGTTGTGTTTTCTGACACTTGGTGAGTTCCCTGGAACACCGGGGACACATATTCATGTAGAAAAGACGTACAAAAGTGCATTTTGCATGATAGGTCCCCTTTAAGTATAAAGTCTTAGGGGAAACCACAGTAGCTTCTCCTTGTAATAAAACAATGTTAATTTTAAAGGAATTCCCAAAATATAGTCAGGGATTGAGATTCCACATTTCTCCTGATTCAGTGTTTACCTCAGAGGAACCTTTAGGTCGTTTATTAACTCATTGCTTGGTTCCAGAACTTGTGATTAGACACCGACTCTTAATACACTAACGTTTTACACACATATAGGGTATTTAAAAGCACGAGCAGCACCCGTTGTGTAATCAGAGTTTTTTAGTCAGTGATACATTCAGTGGGTTACTTTATGAGGTTCACCTGTACAACATGAAGTTTAATTTATGATGCCTATAGAGTTTTTATTTGTATGTAAATAAGGGACTCAGTGGCATGCAGTCTGTAATTTGTAGTATTGAATATGATCAGAATGAAAAACATGTCAGTACATTTTAGATATTAGTGATGTTCAGGAAAAGAGCATCCTCAGGAGGCAGAAAGAAGAGGTTTTTAGGAGTAAAAGTGCTAAGCTCCACTTCTCAGTGACCAATCGATCTGAAACACTGGAGCAACAAGCATGAAGCTAACCATCAGAGTGACTTCACAAATACTGTATTAGTGTATTATCAGAGTTAATGTACATGCTCCTAAAAGTGAATTCATTTTTCCTTTGTGTTTAGTATGAACACACATTAAATATATATTTTTTAAAACACACGAGCAATTAAAATGATATCTCACCATTTAGAGGCACGTAGATGTGTGCAGGTTTACTCTGATGCTTGATCTCCTCCTGTGAAGCTACACAGCTGTAGTTGTCTGTTTTGGTGACAGTAGTTTGGAGGATCACGTCGTAGCTGCCTCCTCTCTCTGAGACCTGAGGCTCTGCAGCAGGGACCATGTTTCCAGAACTGTCCGTCCACTCGACTTTAGGTTTTGGAAAAGATCCTCGGACCAAACACTGAAGCAGAGACCAGCCCTTTGTTTCCTCAAGAATTGTAACGTAGGGTTCTGGAGATGCACCTGCGAACACAGCATAAACCATAACTTGTAAAGAGCAATTAGAGGTTTAGAAATACTAACATTATTCATGTTCATCCCCTCTCTGATGGTGTATACGTGTATTTAAGATGGCTAAGATAGACATGTGTCACAACACACATAAACCACTGAGCTTTGTTTAGAATAGGCTGAACATATTTCAAACTATTGTAATTTTAACATTTAGTACCTTATCATCAGTAAAATAACTTTCTGTGACTTGTATGATGACACTGAAGACTTTTAGATAACCACTATTGTTTGCTTCGTTTTTGAGTGACCTGTCTTTGAGACCCATGACATTATTAATGTATCTTTCTTAAATTACAAACATTGATCCCTAACAATAATTATACATATAGAAAGTATTGAGGCTGATTTAAATACAATTACTACAACAATATTATGACAGTAGTAAGCCCTCACTTAAATAGTGTACCCTAAACCTAAACTAAACCTACAGGAATATACAGGTAACATAAACCCGGAGCAATAATCTCCATTTGTCAACACAGCGAGGAGTAAAGTGTTTTTGAATATCAGACCTGAGAGGTAGAGAGCGATGTCGTAAAAATCCACTCACCTGGGATGGTTCTGACAGTTAAGATAGGATCTGAAAGGCAAAAAAACAGGAGTGTGTTACATTCTTGTGTGATATTATCAGCTGTCCTCAGAAACGTGTTATACAACAAATATGTCCTATCTTATTCTTGAAAAGAAGCACCATCTCAGATTTAGCTTGTTTGTGTAAGTCCTTACAGACATAGTGTCTGCTGGACAGTAACATGAGAACATGTTTCACTAATATGGCTGATGGTTATCCAACAGTGTGTCTGTTTATTTGAAGACAGAGCAGATGAACATTGTCACACAGGAGAATGAATGCTGCAGGTGAGACTTGAACATGAGACTTGTTTATTTCTGTATATAAGAAGGCTTATTTGCTGTCTTATGAGAATACTCACCAACAACGAGCTCAATGCAGAATAATTCACGAGGCTGTAGACGTGGAAAAATGCAGGTGTAACTTCCACTGTCGATCACCTTCGTCTTCCTGATGAAGATGGAGGCGTTTCCGTGATTCAGTTCATCTTGAAAATGTGAGACTCGTCCTTTAAACTGCTCACTCTGACCTGAATGACGGTCATAATAAACAGCAGAATCGTACATGAAGACTTCGTGCAGAGTTTCTCCTCCCTGACCGACCTTCTTCCAGTCAAACTGTTTCTTTAGGAGGTTTTCTCTGGTGCTGGGGGAGCAGGGTAAAATAACATCTGTCCCTTCTGTGGAGATCACTTTGCTGTCAGCTGGAAGATAGAAACATGTGTTACTCAGGGTGTTCACCTGCAGACAGACACACACACACACACACACACACACACACACACACACACACACACACACACACACACACACACACACACACACACACACACACACACACACACACACACACACACACACACACACACACACACACACACACACACACCAGTTTATGAGCAGTTTGATAAAAACTCAGAGTTGTATTCTTTTTAGTTCTGGATGAAATTCATTGGATTCAAAAACACTACAATACAAATATCCGGCAACACTGCTTTTTGTTAGATTGCCATCCAAATATGTCTGTGGACTTTTAAATAAAACAATAAGAAGATATGATATACAACATTTACACTTTGATATGTCATTAGCAGCCTTTAGCTTAGCAGAGATGACTTTTGGTAAAATCAGAGCAGTTTAAAAACATTTCAGATTTTTTTTTTCGAAGCCTCTCGTTAACACTTTAAAGAAATATGAACCTTACGTGACATACACATGTGAACATATTGAACACAATGGATGAATGCAAGGTTCAACATTGATCCCAATAGTTTTATATTTTTTAATGAACACTTCTTTTTCATTTGTCTTCATAGCAATACTTTCTGATGTCATATCTATGATTTCTTTGCTCTCTCTCTCTCATTTTACCAGAAATGATATTACATTGAATCCTATTGGAGGACAAGAACACTGAATCTCAGCTGAATACTTTATTTATTTGATAAAGATCCATAGATGTTTTTGTGTAAAGACATCTCTTAATGGTGTTTTTATGAGAGCACTAGCAATATAAAGGCCTATTACAATAAGATGATGATTATGGCTTAGACTGATAAGAAGCGCTCCATTTCTTCATAGGCTTTCTTCTGATGATGCATTACTTTAGATATTGTTCTACATTTCCCTATGACCAATAAAAAGCACACTAATAATATTCTGTTTCCAGACTTCTGCATGTTTTTTTCAGCCTTTTAGATTTAATTAAATTACCAAAATGACGTAATGTTGTGTGAATAAGAGTGTAAGTGTTCTCACCGTTTGTGCAGGCAGACGAGTTTCCAGTCAGGAGACTGAAGAGAAGAAGAAGAGGAAGAAGAGGAAGAAGAGGAAGAAGAGGAAGCTGCTTCATCATGCTGGAGGGTTAAACTGCACACACTCCTCACACACTCCTCACACACACTCCAGCCCATCCCAATCACTTCCCATAATCTCTCACATGCGCAAAATAGAAAGTCTTCTAGAGGTTTCTGCATCACTTCCTGCTTCGAGTCCTTCAGAATAAAAGCCCCGTCCTCATTTTATTTGGTGAATTCTGCAAAACAACAGACTGACTGACAACATACAAAAAGCACTGTAACACTAACACTGAATATGTGTATTATATACAAAACTACAATTCAACCACACATTCACTGCTGTAGAGCCGATGAATGGGAGTTGGAGGCGGCGTGTTGAGTATGGAACTCCACACTTTATTTTCCATTAGGTTTACAGAAGGGAAGAATAACTTGCATACATGCTACTCAAGCTAGAATGATAACAACCACCAGGTACACTCTCTAACCGGTCCGTGGTGCAAGACACACTATATACCACAGTGAATTATGTCCCGTAATGTTCCACCACACAAGCCCCCCCAGAATTCACCCATACACAAAGTCTGTATGGCGGGGAGGAACGACAGGCCGACCACCACGACTCGGGAGAACGGGAGCCGGGGAGGCGACCTCTGCAGGGGCGGCCGCTGGGAGAGGTGGGACTGGAACCGCAGGCCCCAATTCGGTGACAGGGGTCAAGGCCGGGGGGCGGCCCCATCGCGGAGGCCCCGTCGCGGAGGCCTTGCCAGCACCACCGGCTGGTCCAAATCCAGGTGAGCAGCCTTAACGCGGTCCACCGAGACGTGCTCGGCCTTGCCACCCAGGTCGACCACCAAGTGCTTGCCCCAGTGTTCCAAGACCCGGAAAGGCCCGTCGTAAGGGGGCTGCAGGGGCCCTCTGTGAGCGTCACACACACACACACACACACACACACACACACACACACACACACACACACACACACACACACACACACACACACACACACACACACACTGAAGTAAAAAGATATGATTCTACATTGTATTTTAGTGAACATGTATTGTTTGAACTGTTTTAAGTAATCACATATATAGAAATGATATTCTCACTTACAACTCACTGACCCAGAGATCCTGTTTCACACACACCTCCATTTCACCAGCGCACATACATGTTCTTTTTCAAGGTCCTTATGGACATCATTATATTTGTGCACAAAGGTTTAATTGTATGAGAAAGAATAGTTTATGTGAAAAACTCCCATGGGAAAGTAAGGGAGTGAATATCGGGGCAGAGATAAGATTGACTTTGACCTTGTGAAACTTTAGAATCTCACGTTCTGGTCAGAACTCTGATTCGCTGTATTGAACCCGACCAGAAGTGAATCCAACCAGTAAAAACACCTGGGGGATGTGAGCAGCTCACACAGCTCCTCCTCACTGACTCTCTAATTCGCTTTGGAGTAAAAGGGGAAGGGAAAAGTGAACACATCTCCGCCCCAAAATATGATTATGAATACTGTTGTTTTTGAATGTAAAATGCTTTCTTGTTTGGTGAGTTGGCAGGTCCCGATATCTGTGTCCGCATCGCATCACAAACCTGAAGTCAATTTCTTCTTGTTTGATGAGTTGGCGGGTCCCGACACCTTTATCCGCATCGCATCACAAACCTGAAGTCCGGAGTACTCTGTATAACTTGTATATGTGTTTGGTTTCCTACCAGAGTAAACTCAGATAATTGTTATAACTTTTGATTCCGGTGTTTTCAATTCCTTTCTTTATTTAATAGAGATTCAGCCTCATCCAACGAACGGCGCGTAGCAGAGGGGGTGGCTATCAGCCACCACAATAGGTGTTCTGCTCCAACAACACACACACACACACACACACACACACACACACACACACACACACACACACACACACACACACACACACACACACACACACACACACACACACACACACACACACACACACACACACTGCAGTAATGATGCCAAATGGCTACCAGCCAACAGCACTACGAACATCTCCAAAATCAACACAGACTTGAACTGTTTATTTACAAAGAATGTGTTCAACAGTGACTTTGTTTAAATCCTGTCATACCACTTATTATGGAGGAAGTGAAAGTTAGATTAAGTAAATAAGGAAGATTAAAACTGGTTCTTACTCCTTCCTTACGGTGACTTCAGCCTGTGGAATAAGAACAGAGTAACAGAGGAGCAGCCATCCAGAAATCTACCGCTGATAACATAAAGAAACATGTACACTACATTTAGAAAGTGTACTGATGTTAATGTGAAATCAGGATAAAACCATGTTTAGAAAAATTAATGCCTGATAAATAATGTCAATTTAGTTTTAGTAATTCTCAATGATATCTCCATTAATGTATTGTCTTTATCTACTTTCACTGAGTCTATATATTCATCATCTTTTTTTATAACTGCATTAATTATTTGATTAAATGTGTTTCTGTGAGCTCTTGTATTTTAAGTGCAGATGTGTGTTTCACCTCTCTTAAGTTTTCTGTCACTCTCTACCAACTTATTTAATAAAGTCGTAAAATATGGGCTCAGAACAGTCTCATAATACACACATGCACACAGAAGGATTCACACTTGTATTTCCGGATCCACACTTGTGTTTGTCAATGCACACACAAATGTGTTCCGTTTCATATTCATGTAAATAAAATCCAAATACAGAAAAAAGTTTTACATATGTATTTTTCATCCTCACATATTTGTTTTCCGTTTAAAACCGCTGCACCTGCAAACACAAACCGCTTTCTGTGCATGGATCGCTCTGCATTCGTGTGTGGGTTTTTTGAGACTCCCCTGACGGTGACCCGATTCGTACTTGTAATTTTTTCTATCTATAGCCAATCAGATGTTTCCTCAATTCTAAGCCAATCACATGAGCGCGCCCCCACAAGGGTAGATTTCTTGCGTTCATGACGTAGCGCTTCATGTACGCATTTTGCGCTGTCCGGAGCCTGCCTGCAGGCGCTAATCTCAGGACACTTCCACTCTCAGTACATTGCCACTTTCCGAGCAGGAAATGCACGCAAATACAAGCATTTATATTATTAAGGTACAGTGCCACTTTCCGAACCATTAATGAATGCTTGTGTACACAAAAACGGCAGGCAAAACCGTTTTAAATGTGTGTGTTTCCTGTATGGCGAATACAGCTGCTTTATTTATGTCTGTATGAAGTTGTTGTGAGTGTGGAGGGAGCAGCTACAGGTTAGCTTAGCCTAATCGATCAGTGCACTACGAAGCCAGTGCTAGACAGTGAACTGTCAACGGGGGGAGCCCCGCCGGTCATTATCGGCCGATATTCACTCTTAATAGTTTGATCGGTGCTCTCTATAAAGGCCGATAAGGAGAGCTGGATCTGATCGATATGGACATAAACGCGAGTGAAGTTTTAGCGAGCTGCATGAGAAACTGACGGGCTGTCAGGAGAGAGGGAGGGAGAGAGGAAAAGAGATGATCCTTACTCCCGTGTTATTAGCCATATCCGGTCATAGTCCGGTAATTACCTGCTATCGGAAACTCTGCTACACAATTCTTCTTCTAGTTATTATTATTATTGAAACATGACCGGTAAGTTTCAAATTTGTCCGGTAAAATTAATTCTGTCCGCGGAAACCCTGCTCCGGACAGCGCAAAATGCATATATGAAGTGTCATGAACGCAAAAAATCATACCCTCGTGGGGACGCGCTCATGTGATTGGCTTAGAATTGAGGAGACATCTGATTGGCTATAGATAGAAAAAATTACAAGTACGAATCGGGTCACCGTCAGGGGAGTCTCAAAAAACCCACACACGAATGCACAGCGATCCATGCACAGAAAGCGGTTTGTGTTTGCAGGTTCAGGGGATTTAAACGGAAAACAAATATGTGAGGATCAAAAATACATATGTAAAACTTTTTTCTGTATTTGGATTTTATTTACATGTATATGAAACGGAACACATTTGTGTGTGCATTGACAAACACAAGTGTGGATCCGGAAATACAAGTGTGAATCCTTCTGTGTGCATATGTGTATTATGAGACTGTTCTGAGCCCATAGTAAAATGCTCACACATGATAATTCAAACGAGTATAAAAACTTTCATTAAAGTGCATCTATGAAACACATGTGAAAATATATAATTAAATATCAGTCCAAACACACAGATTGACTTGTTTCATGTTTTATTCAAACATTTGGATATAAATGGTACAGTTTTAATGACAGCATAGAAACCCTGCAGAGCATCAGAGAACATCATAAAGGAGCTTCTAGATAAAAACAGTTCAAGCCTCACAGTAACAGCAGGTCATCATTCAGCTGATATACTTTGGATTAGCACTTTAACAACATCACAAACAACAAGCTCGTAACAAACAATGTCAATAAAAATATATAAAAGAAGTCACATTATATTCCAGCTCCAGAGTACATTTCTTTACAGCAGCTTCAGATCAGAGAGAGTTTCTGTGAATGCCGTCTCTACATCCTTTAAGAACTACAAGCAGCAGGAGAGCATCTGTTAAAGGACTACAACTATGGAGCTGTTAAAGGACTACAACTATGGAGCTGTTAAAGGACTACAGCTATGGAGCTGTCAAAGGACTACAACTATGGAGCTGTTAGAGGACTACAACTATGGAGCTGTCAAAGGACTACAACTATGGAGCTGTTAGAGGACTACAACTATGGAGCTGCTAAAGGACTACAGCTATGGAGCTGTTAGAGGACTACAACTATGGAGCTGTCAAAGGACTACAACTATGGAGCTGTTAAAGGACTACAACTATGGAGCTGTTAGAGGACTACAACTATGGAGCTGCTAAAGGACTACAAGTATGGAGCTGTTATAGGACTACAACTATGGAGCTGTTATAGGACTACAGCTATGGAGCTGTTAAAGGACTACAAGTATGGAGCTGTCAAAGGACTACAACTATGGAGCTGCTAAAGGACTACAAGTATGGAGCTGTTATAGGACTACAACTATGGAGCTGTTATAGGACTACAGCTATGGAGCTGTTAGAGGACTACAACTATGGAGCTGTTATAGGACTACAACTATGGAGCTGCTATAGGACTACAACTATGGAGCTGTTATAGGACTACAACTATGGAGCTGTTAAAGGACTACAACTATGGAGCTGCTAAAGGACTACAACTATGGAGCTGTCAAAGGACTACAACTATGGAGCTGCTATAGGACTACAACTATGGAGCTGTTATAGGACTACAACTATGGAGCTGCTAAAGGACTACAAGTATGGAGCTGTTATAGGACTACAACTATGGAGCTGCTAAAGGACTACAAGTATGGAGCTGTTATAGGACTACAACTATGGAGCTGTTAGAGGACTACAAGTATGGAGCTGTTAAAGGACTACAACTATGGAGCTGTTAAAGGACTACAAGTATGGAGCTGTTCACTCTCTGAAGGACAGAAGCTGAGGACTAACTGACAGCATGCAGGTGTTTCACAGCTGAGGATCAGAAGCATAAAGTTACTCTATACAGGATTACATGATTTGATCTAACTAATTAACATTCACTTACACAAAGACTACTGAGAGATTTTTAAAGTATAGATTATATTAATGAGATTTGGGTCAAACTACAACAATGAAGGGAAAAGGATGTACAAGATCAGTGAAAGAAACCATCTTCTTTAAGGAAATTAAGGCATTTCAAGTTTTTAAAGTAGATTTCCGTCACACAAAATATCAAAATTCTACTTAAACTATTACTGGCTGTGGCTCAGTGGGGTAGTAGTATGTAAGTCGCTTTGGGCAAAGGCGTCTAAGAAATGACATGTATATATATATATTTTATAATGTCTTTTAAAAGTGATGATTCATTAATAATCAGTTCGCCCGATATTAAAGGACACTTCCTGTCTTAATTAGAGAATAAAAGAGACTTAAAACACATCGTAAGAAACCGTCCTCCTCGATTTCAAGTGTTTTTTTGTCGAAGCATATCACACATTAATTTAATTCAGTTTCTAAGGAATGACTCATTAATAATCTGTCAGCATTACAGGACACTTCCTCTCTCTGTTTTCTCCTTCTTAATATCTTTTTGAGTTTGAAATGTATTTCTGTTTGTTTAAAATGTTCAGGAGTTCCAATATATTATAGTTTACCCGTGAACCACGAGCCAAGGCCTCCTGTTAACCTCAAACTCATCAGAACCCTAAACCCAGCTCTGAAATGAATGAGGAGCAGATCAAATGTCCTCACATATCACACAGTACAGTGTAAACACACACACTTCAGCACAGGTGAGGCTGGTTACCTTCATGGTACGGTATGATCTGAAATCATTGGACCTGCTGAAGAATCAGCAGCAGGCGTGTTTCTCTCTTCATTCTTTTTAAGCTTCTCTATCAGGAAGGAAAACACAATGATATTCAGGAAGATCCCACCTGACTGCATGCTACTCAGGGTGAAAATACCAGCAGAATACTTCATGATGGAGACAATAAAACTACTGTCAAGATTCAACATATAGAAATACAAAGAATCTGTTGGATATGTTGATATCAAACTTACTGTTAAGATGATTTAGTTTGATGTAACCCTTGTAAACAACGACACCACCAACAACTACAATAATGCCGAGAACTGCAGAGAGAACAATCCATCCAATGGGGGACCCTGAATCTGAAGACAAAAAGTAAATACAACTCAGAAAGTGAGTGGATATAGTTCACATTAGATTGAGGCTCACAGTCTGAACAACTAAAGCTGAGCTACTCCTTTAAGGCCCTGACACACCAGGCAGTCACCAGAGAACTCGCCGACACCGACATCGACTGTTGCATCGACGAGTTCTCCTGCGTCTTGGCCATGTGTCGCACTGGAACACACCGCAAAGACTTCAGCCGAGCACGTACGAACTGCGCATGCGTGAGTGGCAATAACTCTCCTTACCAGCAGGCGGCGGTAGTGTGTATTCGTCATTCAAAATAGGCAACAACCGGAAGACAGAGAAGAAGAACAGACTGATATAAACAAACAACAAATAGTGTGTGTTCCATTTTCACTCTCGTCCATCGAAAACATGTTTTAGAATATAAAAATACATGAATGATGAAATGAGCACATAAAGTGCAGACATACTATAAAATCACAGTTAATAGACCTGCATCTGATGATCGCAGTGTTCTGGCGGGTGTGTAGTTTATTGAGTCAGCAATGTAGTAATGTATGTAATGTAATAATGGCCACTTCTTGCTAAATTTACATTTCCATGTGATGCTTTTATCCGAGGCGACTCACAATAGGTAAATGAACAGCAGTAGACAGTATCTCATTTACTTAGACACTGTACTTAAGGACAATGTTGAGGTACTTGGTTGTACCCTGCAACTTTATACTGACAAATAAACCGATGAGATGAAAAACCGGACTTGACCAAACAAATCACGGAGCTCTCAGCAGAGGACAGCCGGGGACGCTCCCGCCGATATCAGAGATGTCCCTGCTATGTGTGGGAGGTAAGAGAGGACATTTAAGGGCTATGTTTGATGTCTTTAAGTATCACCTGCTGGGGTTTAGCTGCTGTCCTGTGCCTTCTTAAATCGTTTGTTTACGTCCCTCACTTCCGTTTGCTTCTCATTTGCTAGCTGAACAGCTGATCAGAGTGGTTTCTTGGCCCGATAGCTTGTGTCCTGACCGTGAAAGGCCAAATAAGGCGTGTCACGGCCGAGGGTTCGGGACACACCAAATTGACTTTGGGCGACAGGGCACGCTTTGTCGCCAGACAACCGAAGACGGCCGATATCGGCCTGGTGTGTCTGGGCCTTTATACTCTGGACAAAAACCACCAGACTCAGGGCCAGGCCAGAAGACTGTGAAACTCCTTAACTCTGTGACGTGCATTTACTTACTTATGTATAGAACACATACATCTGTTTACATGCTATTCTTATCTTATCTAACTATATTTGACATGTAGACATCATTTACAAAATGTTGCTTTTGACACCATTTTAATTCTTTTATGTCATAAGTAGGTTTAATGATGCACTTTACTTCACTCCCAAAACTACGCTGAAGCTGTTGTGAATATGACGATAAAGCACTTGAATCCTTTACATGTCAGTGGGAAATATTCTAATTTACTGCATCTATCTGAGAGATATAGTCACTTTGATCTTACACATTTAAACATATCTTTTAAAATACGATACCTTTTTTCAAGTTATTTTATATTTAAAGTTTACTGTGAGTGTTTCTACAGAGAGGTTCTGCTCCTCCTCCTGAACTACAGAACGTCCTCCTCCCTGACTGCAGCTCAGTGAAGAGCAGATTCACATCCTGATGTTTCTACAGAGGGGAACTCACTCTGGGTTTATGCAGCAGAGCCTCCAAACACAAAGACACTTCCACTCATTCAGAAAACTCTATAAAGAACATGTAGATTCTGCTCTGAGGACACGTGGACTCACTGAGGGAAAGACTCAGGGCTCTACACACATTCACAAAGAATCAAGTCTAACACAGTTATAGTTGTCATAGCTTGTGAAATATCAGAGGGAACACTGAAAAATAAATACTGACATTATTTATTGGTATAAATGTGCTTATATAACTAGGGTTACAATACGTATGCAGGTCTCCCTTGAAAAAGAGATCAATGATCTCAATGGGATACAACCTGGATAAATAAAGGTTTGAAATGAAATGACGTAACCCTAGTTACATATCACACAGGCTCCGCCCTCTACTGGACTCTATGGGTACAGTGGGTGGAGCCCCGATGAATAAACACCCTGTCGTCCAACCACATCGACCCATCACACTGCCCCTGACCGGCCTTTGGTTAACAGCCACTGCACCCCCACCTTCTCCCATCCGGTTGTGACCGTGGAGAAGTCGGGGCCGCAGCTTGGATAGAGCACACTCACACACGCTTACCTCGTGTAGAGTGTGCATGGAAAAATAGTGCGGAAGACTCTGTATGGAGCTTACTGCGAATCATGTTCCCCAGGTCCCTAAGGAGCATGGGAAAACATAAGTGCACTCTATACCAGGGGGGGGGTCAGCCATCTACTGACCCACAGCCCCCCCCCCCCCCCCCCCCCCTCTCACCAGTCATGTGTTGCACTGGCAAGCACAGATGACGAGAAGGAGCCAGACATGTGTTACGCCCAGATCTAGGGGAACCTAGGCGCAGCACAACATTTGCACTCTCCCCACTTTTCCCACTCCCAAGAACATGGACACCGAGACAAAGAATGCCGTTTGGTCATTTTAATTACCAACGTTTTTACAAAGAGGCGACCCACAAAACAAACAAATCTTTGAACACATAAATCTTGCCTAACAAATAAGAAAAATAAACGTACAGGCTTCTTACTTCTTCTACTCTGGCGTATAAACAGGAGAAAACGAGAATTAACCAAAAGAAGTTTCACACTTTCACATAAATTAAAGCGTGTCCAACAAGGACAGGTTGAAACCATTGTAACTCCTGCAGAGGTCTTCATCACAACGTCTGGTGCTGAGAGGAAATTCACTCTGTGATCAGTCTGAAGACACATTTAAATATTTGAACATGTTACTCACCGCTGATATAGACAGATATCTCAGCTCTATTCTGATGGTTGATCTCCTCCTGAGTGACCACACACTGATAGTGGTCTGTTTTGGTCACATTAGTGTTGAGAGTGATGTAAAAGCTGCCTCCTCTCTCTGAGACCTGAGGCTCCTCAGCAGGAAGCACTTCTCCAGAACTGTCCTGCCACTCCACTTTAGGTTTTGGAAAAGCTCCTCGAACTAAACACTGAAGCAGAGACCAGTCCTTTGTTTGATAAAGTGATGTGACAGACGGCTCTGAAGCTGCACCTGGGAACATCATAGAAAACAACAGATGATAAACAGCTTAATAAATTAAACATTTAGATGTGTTTGCTCATCTCTTTTCTTGAAAATGGTTATTAGATCATCAACATGTATAAGATTAAAGGTGGGGTAGGTAATTCACTTCAGATACACTTTTTGTTATATTCCAAGGAATGCTCTTAACATCCCGATAGCAATGAATACATGAAATGCTTTGACAATAAATACATTAAAAAAATGTCATCTGTGGAAGCCGTAGTACTGTAAAAAGCACGACCAATCATTTTAGCCGGCCCGGCTAAAATAACTGGATGGCCTACCTGCCTGTCAGCCTTCCATCTGTGCACAAACTTATCTCGTGCCCTCATTGGTCATGTGCGCGTTCGTGTGTGTTGGAGGAGGGGCTCTGTAAGGAAGTCTGAAGGAAGTGGCAGATTTTTTTCGGTTGTGTACTTCTAGCGCACTCGAGCTGGTTTCTCCATTCTTACCTACCCTACCTTTAAATCAAAACACAGGAAACCCTCACAATATAAGACTCCATTT
This sequence comes from Trematomus bernacchii, assembly GCF_902827165.1. Lineage (NCBI taxonomy): Eukaryota > Metazoa > Chordata > Actinopteri > Perciformes > Nototheniidae > Trematomus > Trematomus bernacchii. The sequence continues at coordinate 10,093,826 of NW_022988098.1, forward strand.
CCCATCCCATCATTATCTGATATTTCAAGCAAGTCTACCTAAACTTTGGTAACTATTAATCTGCATTCACAGGATTTGCTCTTTGCTAATTGCCAGGTTGGCCGCAGAGCTTTGTGGTGAAAATAGTTAAAGTTTAGTTTAAGTTTCCTCCTCTGCTAGTGTGTGCCGCTTAGTACAGCTGTTCTGATTGGATGTGCCTTGAAAGGTCAGCAGTAAACGAGGTCAAAGTTGAAATAATTTAAAGTTTGATCGCAGCGCTCAACAACAGAAACACAAAGTCAGCACAGAGCTGTTCACCGTGAATCATGAACGCAGATTTATGATACGATAAACTTTAGTGTCCCTGTAAGGACTTTTGATCTGACTCCATCCTGCAGGTCCTCAGGAGATAGGAATCATACATACTACCTAGTACACGATGAGACACATTAACACATGACTTGCCTTGACTTATGTACATATACTCAGTTAAAGATTAGAGCATTAGTAAATCTGCAAACATTATTCTGACTCAGGACAGAAGCACATTTACAGAGAAGACGTTCTTTAACTTTTTACACTACATTTATTATGCTAAAACTATTTATCATGAGATGAAATGTGTTGTGTGAGACAGGTAAGACATTGTGTTCACCTTCCTTCATGTCTGATAGTTGAGTTGATAAGTCATATACGTCTGTCTGATATTCCAGGTTGAGGTGATCATGTATTTCTCAGTCTGCATGAATCCCCTCTGTGAGCAGAGACAGACTCTCAGCTCATACTGGAACACACACCTGGATATTATGTAACGTACTAGGAGTATTACATCTGATGTGAATATTGAGGACTTTGGGTTTTCTGTATTAAACTTCCTCTGAGTCCACTTGTTTCCAGTCTCCTTTGTTAGACTTCCAGACATGTATTTAAATATAAAGCCTTAAGGGAAACCACAGTAGCTTTTCCTATCCTAATGCTTCATTCCAGACCTTGTGATTAGACACTGACTCCTAATACAAGTCAAATGTTTTATACAAATATAGGGTATTAAAAAGCATGTGTAATCAGAATTGTTTTGTCAGTGATGCATTCAGTGTTCACTTTATGAGGTATACCTGTACAACATGACGTTTAGTTTATGATGCCTATAAGAGTTTTTATTTGTCTGTAAATAAGGGACTCAGTGGCATTCAGTCTGTAATTGTTAGTATTACATATCATCATAATCAGAAACACATCTGTACATTTTAGATATTAGTGATTTTCAGGAAAAGAGCATCCTCAGAAAGAAGAGGTTTTTAGGAGTAAAAGCTAAGCTCCACTTCTCTGTGACCAATCGATCTGAAACACTGGAGCAACAAGCATGAAGCTAACCATCAGAGTGACTTCACATCACGTACAGCAAATACTCTATCAGTGTATAATCAGAGTTAATGTACATGCTCCTAAAAGTGAATTCATTTTTCTTTGGGTTTAGTATGAACACACATTAAACAGTTTACTAAAAACAAACAACACATAAGCAATTTAAATGATATCTCACCACTGAGAGATGCGTAGATGTGTGCAGGTTTAGTCTGATGGTAGATCTCCTCCTGTGAAGCCACACAGCTGTAGCTGTCTGTTTTGGTGACAGTAGTTTGGAGGATCACGTCGTAGCTGCCTCCTCTCTCTGAGACCTGAGGCTCTGCAGCAGGAAGGATGTTTCCAGAACTGTCCGTCCACTGGAGGAGAGGTTTAGGGAAAGCTCCAAGAATCTCACACTGAAGCAGAGACCAGTCCTTTGTTTCCTCAAGAATTGTGACCGAGGGTTTTGGTGAAGCACCTGTGTAGACAGAGGAAAATAACTTATAGGGAACAATACAAATAAGAAATACTAAAATGTTATTGTTCACAGACTATAAAATCACTGTTGTGCAATATATTCTATGTAACAATGCTATTACTGGCTGCTACTTCCTTTTTGCCCCTCCCAATACTGCACTACAAAGTTGTAAAATAATATTGGTACAATACTTTCTATTTGTTCTAATTCATATTTGTTATTGCTGCTACTTATCTGTTCTGATTTGAATGTGTACTTCTTTTATTTGTATTTAATGAATGTGTGATGCTGCTCTAAATTCCCCTCTGAAGAATAAAGCTGCCAGGAATATGAAATCATGTAAAAGATGATTCAGGACTTTTTCTTCATCTGAATGTATTTTTCTTGACATTACGAACATTGATCCCTATCAATAGTTATACATATAACAACAAGTAGTGATACTGACTATTATCACAGTAGTTAACAGCCCTCACATAAATAGTGTAAACATTAAAACACATAAAACCTACAGGTGCTTTAAACACAGAGGAATAATCTCCATGTGTCAACACAGGGAGGAGTGAAGTGATTTTGAATATCAGACCTGTGAGGTAGAGAGCGATGTCGTAAACATCCAGACTCACCTGGGATGGTTCTGACAGTTAAGATAGGATCTGAAAGGCAAAAAACAAACAGAAGTGTTTTACAATACTTGGATGACATTATCAGCTGTCCTCAGAAACGTGTTATACAACAAATATATGTACTATCGTAATCTTAAAAAGAAGCACCAGTCTCAGATTTAGCTTGTTTCAATTCAATCTTTATTTCAGACTCAAGGTCCATATCACCTACAAAATGACAAAATACACAACAATAAATAAGATTAAACAAAAAAACAGATACAAAACATAAAACCAGTCCAATGACAGCTAGCCACACATGCTCACTGTCTGTAGAGGCTGTTGCGCCAATGTCTCCAAGTCATGGAAGAGAACCGAGTAGAACTCTTCACAGGGTTAATTCAAATCGAGACAACATGATTGTCAGAGTCTTCTAGGCGACACATGAATTTGTACATTAACTTTCTTAAAAGGGCTTGACAGGTAGGTACCCCCAAGTTAACAAACAGCTGGCTGGCACTGTGCCATCTTGGTACCCTCACCAGCAACCGTAAAGCTTTAACAAGTGATACCTTGACATCTACAGAGCACTTGTGAAATGTCCGCATTAATATGTTTGCCTGGGCATACAGTTTGCAGCGTTGTCTATGGATGTCTTTGTCGTCTGAGATCATCAGAGATATAATGACCAAGGTACTTCATCTCACTGCACACAAGAAGAATGTTGCTACTGAAAATACAATTAGGAAATACAGCCTTTTTATCCTCTTTACTTCTCACAATCATGATGCTACTCTTCTTGGCGTTATACTTAAAGGGGACCTATCATGCAAAATGCACTGTTGTACGTCTTTTATACATGAATATGTGTCCCCGGTGTTCCAGGGAACTCACCAAGTGTCAGAAAACACAACCCTCTCTATTTTCCTCCATACCCAAATCTCTAAAAAAGGGGCTGCAACGGATCTGATAAAAACTGATCCAGATTTGAACACTGTCCTGACGTCAGGACGGTGGCGCTACGGCTATTGGGCCAACTCCACCAATCAGGAGGAGACAGCCACGGCCATTGCCGTTCGAAAGCGCTGGAGACGCTGTAGTACATATGTCAGGCCTGTAGGTGGTGCTGTTCTCACTGAATCAACCCTTGCAAACACAGAGCTAAAAAATGTCAATTGGTATTTTGAAAAAAAAAAGTATAAATATGCCTTATATAGGTATGGTCCTACACTATATTATTCAAATATAGCATGATAGGTCCACTTTAATATTACAATCAATGCCATACTGGGATCCTCAGACGCTGCTGTAAGCCTGCACTGCACGGGGAAAAGATGATTAAATCATCTGCGTACATAAGGTGGTTGACAACAGTATCACCGATGACACAGCCAGTTTTACACTTTTTGTTTGTGTCAGTCCTTACAGACAGAGTGTCTGCTGGACAGTAACATGAGAACATTATGGCGGATGTTCATCCAACAGTGTGTCTGTTTATTTGAAGACAGAGCAGATGAACATTGTCTCACAGGAGAATGAATGCTGCAGATTTAATGTGTATGAGACTTGTTTGTATCTGTATATAAGAAGGCTTATTTGCTGTTTTATGAGAATACTCACCAACAACGAGCTCAATGCAGAATTCTTCACGAGGCTGTAGACGTGGAAAAACGCAGGTGTAACTTCCACTGTCAATCACCTTCGTCTTCCTGATGAAGATGGAGGCGTTTCCGTGCTTCAGTTCATCTTGAAAATGTGAGACTCGTCCTTTAAACTGCTCACTCTGACCTGAATGACGTTCATAATGAACAGCAGAATCGTACATGAAGACTTCGTGCAGAGTTTCTCCTCCCTGACCGACCTTCTTCCAGTCAAACAGTTTCTTTTGGAGGTTTTCTCTGGTGCTGGGGGAGCAGGGTAAAATAACATCTGTCCCTTCTGTGGAGATCACTTTGCTGTCAGCTGGAAGATAGAAACATGTGTTACTCAGTGTGTTCACCTGCAGAGGCTGAACACACACACACACACACACACACACACACACACACACACACACACACACACACCCACACACACACACACACACACACACACACACACACACACACACACACACACACACACACACACACACACACACACACACACACACACACATTTATGAGCCATTTGATAAAAAGTCAGTTTTATTCATTTTAGATCTGGATTAAATGGATTGGATGTGAATATATCTGAACAAAATTTTAAATGTCATTTTTCTTTATAGCAATACATTCTGATGTCATATCTATTATTTCTTTGCTCTCTCTCTCTAATTTTACCAGAAATGTTATTACATTGAATCCTAGTGGAGGACAAGAACACTGAATCTCAGCTGAATACTTTATTTATTTTATAAAGATCCATACATGTTTTTGTGTAAAGACATCCCTTAATGGTGTTTTTATGAGAGCACTATATAAAGGCCTATTACAATAAGATGATGATTATGGCTTAGACTGATAAGAAGAGACCTTTAGATATCTTATTTATTATATTGATCAGGTTATAATCATGTTGCAATGGGCGCTCCTTTTCTTCATAGGCTTTCTACTGATGATGCATTACTTTAGATATTGTTCTACATTTCCCTATGACCAATAAAAAGCACACTAATAATATTCTGTTTCCAGACTTCTGCATGTTTTTTCAGCCTTTTAGATGTAATTAAATTACCAAAATGACATAATGTTGTGTGAATAAGAGTGTAAGTGTTCTCACCGTTTGTGCAGGCAGACGAGTTTCCAGTCAGGAGACTGAAGAGAAGAAGAAGAGGAAGAAGAGGAAGAAAAGGAAGAAGAGGAAGCTGCTTCATCATGCTGGAGGGTTAAACTGCACACACTCCTCACACACACTCCAGCCCATCCCAATCACTTCCCATAATCTCTCACTTAAAATAGAAAGTCTTCTAGAGGTTTCTGCATCACTTCCTGCTTCAAGTCCTTCAGAATAAAATCCTATCCTCATTTTATTTGGTGAATTCTGCAAAATGTATCAGACTGACTAACAACATACAAAAAGTACTGCAACACTAACACTGAAGATGTTCATTATATAAAACACTACAATTCAACCACATATTCTCTGCATTGTTTCACCTGTACTCACCTGCAGCTTACTTTCTTAGCAGCAGCACTTCCGGTGCATTTCTCCACAATAAAAGCAGATTTAGTTTAGCACAGAATAGATTAAGAAGTTATTTTGTGATTTGGATCTTTATTATTTCACTGCATTGGTTAAATTCCCAGTAACTTGGTAATGAGGGTACAATTCTCCCAGCATGCACTGCTCACATATTTTAAGATGAAGTTCCCAAGAAGAAGTCTTCCTCCTACATTTTTTTCAAGAGTGTAAACAATGAACTACATTTGAAAGAGTGCAGAAGACACACACACACACACACACACACACACACACACACACACGCGCCAAATGGCTACCAGCCAACAGCACTACGAACATCTCCAAAATCAACACAGACTTGAACTGTTTATTTACAAAGAATGTGTTCAACAGTGACTTTGTTTAAATCCTGTCATACCACTTATTATGGAGGAAGTGAAAGTTAGATTAAGTAAATAAGGAAGATTCAAACTGGTTCTTACTCCTTCCTTACGGTGACTTCAGCCTGTTGAATAAGAACAGAGTAACAGAGGAGCAGCCATCCAGAAATCTACCGATAACATAAAGAAACATGTACACTACATTTAGAAAGTGTACTGATGTTAATGTGAAATCAGGATAAAACCATGTACTAATATATCTTAAAATATTGTAAAACAAATATTTAGTATGAGAAGTCATGTGAGGGGAAAAGCTGAATTACAAAAATGAATGCTTGATAAATAATGTCCCTTTTTTATTGAATTTTGACTTTTCTTTAATTTAAGTAATTCTCAATGGTATCTCTCTTAATGTATTGTATTTATCTACTTTCACTCAGTCTATATATTCATCATCTTTTTTACAACTGTATTAATTTTTTAAGTTTAAGTTTAAGTGTGTTTCTGTGAGCACTTTGAGCTTAGTCTCTTGTATCTTAAGTGGTATATAAATACAAATATAAATACCCTTTATTATTATTTATTATGCAGTATCTGTTAAACAACCTGTTTACAGTGTGTTTCACCTCTCTTAAAGGGGACCTATCATGCAAAATGCACTTTTGTACGTCTTTTATACATGCATATGTGTCCCCGGTGTTCCAGGGAACTCACCAAGTGTCAGAAAACACAACCCTCTCTATTTTCCTCCATACCCAAATCTCTAAAAAAGGGGCTGCAACGGATCTGATAAAAACTGATCCAGATTTGAACACTTCTATGACGTCACAGAAGTGGCGCTACGGCTATTGGGCCAACTCTCCACCTATCAGGGGAATGTGGGGTTGGGCCACGGCCGGCCATTGCCGCTCGAAAGCGCTGGAGACGCTGTAGTACATATGCCAGGCCTGTAAGTGGCGCTGTAGTCTGCCACAAAAGCAGCGAATAAGACTTCCCGCCCATAGTTACCATGGTTACCCTTCTGTTTATTCTCCGCTGTGGCTTTTTTTCTCCCTCCCCGAGGCAAGCAATGGCCGGCCGTGGCCCAACCCCACATTCCCCTGATAGGTGGAGAGTTGGCCCAATAGCCGTAGCGCCACCGTCCTGACTTCAGGAAAGTGTTCAAATCTGGATCAGTTTTTATCAGATCCGTTGCAGCCCCTTTTTTAGAGATTTGGGTATGGAGGAAAATAGAGAGGGTTGTGTTTTCTGACACTTGGTGAGTTCCCTGGAACACCGGGGACACATATTCATGTATAAAATACGTACAAAAGTGCATTTTGCATGATAGGTCCCCTTTAAGTTTTCTGTCATCTCTCTACCAACTTATTTAAGAAAGTCGTAAAATGCTCACAAATGATAATTAAAACGAGTATACAAAGGTTTCATTAAAGTGCATCTATGAAACCCATGTGAAAATATATAATTAAATATCAGTCCAAACACACAGATTGACTTGTTTCATGTTTTATTCAAACATTTGGATATAAATGGTACAGTTTAAATGACAGCATAGAAACCCTGCAGAGCATCAGAGAACATCATAATGGAGCTTTTAGATAAAAACAGTTCAAGCATCACAGTAACAGCAGGTCATCATTCAGCTGATATACTTTGGATTAGCACTTTAACAACAAGCTCGTAATAAACAATGTCAATACAAAAATATATAAAATAAGTCACATTATATTCCAGCTCCAGAGTACATTTCTTTACAGCAGCTTCAGATCAGAGAGTTTCTGTGAATGCCGTCTCTACATCCTTTAAGAACTACAAGCAGCAGGAGAGCATCTGTTAGAGGACTACAACTATGGAGCTGTTAAAGGACTACAACTATGGAGCTGTTAAAGGACTACAACTATGGAGCTGTTAAAGGACTACAACTATGGAGCTGTTAGAGGACTACAACTATGGAGCTGTTAGAGGACTACAACTATGGAGCTGTTAGAGGACTACAACTATGGAGCTGTTAAAGGACTACAACTATGGAGCTGTTAAAGGACTACAACTATGGAGCTGTTAAAGGACTACAACTATGGAGCTGTTAAAGGACTACAACTATGGAGCTGTTAAAGGACTACAACTATGGAGCTGTTAAAGGACTACAACTATGGAGCTGTTAAAGGACTACAACTATGGAGCTGTTAAAGGACTACAACTATGGAGCTGTTAAAGGACTACAACTATGGAGCTGTTAGAGGACTACAACTATGGAGCTGTTAGAGGACTACAACTATGGAGCTGTCAGAGGACTACAACTATGGAGCTGTCAAAGGACTATAACTATGGAGCTGTTAGAGGACTACAACTATGGAGCTGTTAGAGGACTACAACTATGGAGCTGTTAGAGGACTACAACTATGGAGCTGTTAGACTACAACTATGGAGCTGTTAGAGGACTACAACTATGGAGCTGTTAGAGGACTACAACTATGGAGCTGTTAGAGGACTACAACTATGGAGCTGTTAGAGGACTACAACTATGGAGCTGTTAGAGGACTACAACTATGGAGCTGTTAGAGGACTACAACTATGGAGCTGTTAGAGGACTACAACTATGGAGCTGTTAGAGGACTACAACTATGGAGCTGTTAGAGGACTACAACTATGGAGCTGTTAGAGGACTACAACTATGGAGCTGTTAGAGGACTACAACTATGGAGCTGTTAGAGGACTACAACTATGGAGCTGTTAGAATGTCCTCATTCATCCGGTCACTCTCTGAAGGACAGCTGGACAGAAGCTGAGGACTAACTGACAGCATGCAGGTGTTTCACAGCTGAGGATCAGAAGCATAAAGTAGCTCTATACAGGATTACATGAATTTATCTAAGTAATTAACATTAATCTACACAAAAACTACTGAAAGTATTTAGAGTTTAGTTTATATTAATGACATTTTTGGTCAAACTCCAAGTGACATTATCCCCTTATGACTTGATCCATTAAAATTCTTGTAACTTTTATTATTTGTTTTGTATTACTAATATCCTGCTTAATGACTGTAACCTGGAATTAATCAATATATAGACATGCAGAAAGGAAAAACGCAAACAAATATATAAAAGATAAAACACAGTGAAAGGAAATGTCTTCTTTAAAGAAATTAAGGCATTTCAATGTTTAGTTTTTTCTTAAAGTAGATTTTCTGTCACACAAAATGTCAAATTTCAACATAAACTATTAATGGCTAAGTGGATTAGTGCACTGATCTTCAAATAAGGGGAGCACTGGTTCAATGCCTACTAGAGTCAGCATGTCATTGTGTCCCTGGGCAAGACACTTCACCCCACACAGTACTGAGTGTATGCAAGTCACTTTGGGTAAAAGCGTCTAACAAGTGACATATATCATATTTTACCATAGAACCACAGCCTCCTGTTAACCTAAAACTCCCTTTAACCTCCAAACCAGCTCTTAACTCTCTGAAATGAATCAGGAGCAGATCAAATGTCCTCACATATCACAGTACAGTGTAAAACACAGACACCTCAGCACAGGTGAACTGTCTTTCTTTTTGTCCAGTAGGGTTTCATCCACAAGAGGCGGGATCTGAGAGGAATTCTTCGCTTTCTGTCATTGAATTACTTATAATACATTACATTACATGACATGTTACTTGTTAGACGCTTTTATCCACAGCGACTTACATACTCAATACTGTGGACAATCCCCACAGGAGCACTTTGGGGTGAAGTGTCTCAGGGACACAACGACATGCTGACTGCAGTGGGGTTTGAACCTGTGACCATCTGATCCCAACACCAAGGCTCTATCCACTGTGTCCCACGCCTTTAACTGCAGCATACTTTTTCTGATCTGAAGGAAGGAAAACAAAATGATATTTAAGATCCCACCTGACTTTAAGATGCTCTGGGTGTAAATACCAGCAGAATCATTATATACATTCAAAATCTGTTAATCCGGTGATGTAAACATTATTTAAACGTTACTTACGTTTGATGCAATAAACAACACCAACAACAACAAGAACCACGAGAACTACAAAAAAACCAGCGCCGAGAACTCCAGAAAGAACAATCCATCCAGTGTTCGACCCTAAAGAGAAAGGTTCATGTTACTCAGACGGTCAGAGCAAGTTGTTCTCATCAGATTAAAGCTCTCAGTCAGAGAACATCTGAAGCCGAGCTCTGCAGAGAAAACAGAGATGTTCACTCAACACACACTTTCCTCTACAAATTACACGAGGATGTCCATTTAGTTTTGATGTATACTCCAAAACATGTCAGAGGGCAATATATTCAGTGTTTGACTGCATCTGTCTGAGAGATGAAGTCCCTTTGATCTGACACATTGAAACATGTGATCATCTTATAACATGTGATGCTAGTTTGCTGATCCTCTAATGACTAAAGTTTACTGTGAGTGTTTCTACAGAGAGGTTCTGCTCCTCCTCCTGAAGAACGTCCTCCTCCCTGACTGCAGCTCAGTGAAGAGCAGATTCACATCCTGATGTTTCTACAGAGGGGAACTCACTCTGGGTTTATGCAGCAGAGCCTCCAAACACAAAGACACTTCCACTCATTCAGAAAACTCTATAAAGAACATGTAGATTCTGCTCTGAGGACACGTGGACTCACTGAGGGAAAGACTCAGGGCTCGACACACATTCACAAAGAATCAAGTCTAACACAGTTACTATTCTCTTAGCTTTCAGTTAAATATTAGATTAGTTAAAATCAGGACTATCCTGATCTCTTCTCTGATTCTTCTCCTAAAATACAAAAGAAAACATGTCAGAGTGATTGGGAAAACAAAAGAAGGAACACTGGAAACAAAATACATATCATTTATTGGTAATGTTTCCTCCAACCATCTGAAACTGACTGATGGTTAGACCCTGATGAGACCCTCGTGGTGTTGGATCTGATTCATGAGCATCTAGACTCAAACCACGATCTCTGATGTCATGTATCTGACAGCAGCTGATACTCAGATCAGATCCTCAGCTTGTGTTGATGTTGGAGTCGAGCTGCACGACACGTCTCCATGTCTTCTGTCCTCAAAGTCTCCCTGTGTTTAAAGCCAGTGAATGGAACTCTGAGAGAAAGTGAACGTGGTCTTCATGTTTCATCTCAGCTGTAGAACGTCTCAGTGATCAATGACTAACATGTTTCTAAGAACGCTGAATTCAGACTGAACTCAGAGTTCCTGTTTGTCTCCATTTGATCTGAGAGGGGAGCTGTTGGAGGGGTTTACAGTGTGTGTGTGTGTGTGTGTGTGTGTGTGTGTGTGTGTGTGTGTGTGTGTGTGTGTAACCCTAACCCTATGTCACTGATCTCAGTATTCACTACAAACTGCAGCTCTTTATTTTCTCAGCCTCTCTCAGTCTTCCTCTCATCTCTTTCATGAAGAGGAGGCTCAGAGTTTCAGATTCAACTTTCCATTCAGATTGAAACCATTTAAAACATTTAAGATATATTAAATTACACAAAAAGAGAATAGGGAGAATCTCACCACTGAGAGACACGTAGATGTGTGCAGGTTTACTCTTGATCTCCTCCTGTGAAGCTACACAGCTGTAGTTGTCTGTTTTGATGACAGTAGTTTGGAGGATCACGTCGTAGCTGCCTCCTCTCTCTGAGACCTGAGGCTCTGCAGCAGGGACCATGTTTCCAGAACTGTCCGTCCACTGGAGGAGAGGTTTAGGGAAAGCTCCATTAACTTCACATTGAAGCAGCGCCCGGTCCTTTGTTTCTTCAAGAATTAGGACATATGGTTTTGAAGCTGCACCTGGGAACATAATGGAAACAACAGATGATATACAGCTTCATAAATTAAACATTTAGATGTTTATTGCTCATCTCTTTTCTTGAAAACGGTTATTAGGTCGTGTTTAAGATGAAATAAAAGAACAGGAAATGCTCACAAAATAACTCAATTTCCCATCCCATCATTATCTGATACTTCAAACAATTCTAACTAAAGTTTGGTAACTATTAAGTTCAGTTTCTGAGTTTCCTCCTCTGCTAGCTTGTGCCTCTTAGCACATCTGCCTTCTGATTGGTTGTGCCTTGAAATGTCAGCAGTAAAAAAGGTCAAAGTTGAAATAATTCAAATGTTGTGCTGAAAATATTGTGTTCACCTGCATCCATGTTCGATATTATAGTTGATACAGTCGTATATGTCTGTCTGATATTCCAGGTTGAGTTTATCACACATCTCTCAGTCAGGAGATGATGCTCTTGTTAAACATTATGTATCATTCAGGTCAGTGAGTGGTGGAGTGGTGCTGGACTGTGACTTATATAGAAGCGATGTAATCTAGTACAACACCACCACTAACTATGATCCCAATAATAACCATGTAATGTTATCATGAAGTCAACAAACCCTGTGTGACAGTGAAGAGGTGAAGAAACCACATCTGGGCACTACATTTAGTTTTTTTGACGTGATGGTGAATACTGTATATTGTGGGTTTTTTATACCAAAGGGTCGCCGGTTCACGTCCCGATCAAACCAAATACGGAGTGTGGACTGGTACCTGGAGAGGTGCCAACTATTAACCAGTGTGTGTAACGTGAGGGAAAAAGTAATTCCTCCGTTGGGGATTAATAAAGTTTATCTTCTTTATTATTATTATTATTATTATTATTATGTGTCATGCTTCACAAAACTTCTCAATGTTCATGATGGAGAAGTTTGGCCCTCTAACTCTTGTATGTAACATGTGAGATGAGACTGCACATCATGTTCAGCTCAGTAATGAGTACGTTAATGTATAATCACAGCTGTAGAAAGTCACCATGATTAATGATTAAAGGAAACCTATCATGCTATATTTAAATGATATATTGTAGGGCCATACCTATATAAGGTATATTTATACGTTTCTGTTTTCAAAATACCAAACAGATCATGCATTTTAGCCATGCCTCATTTCGCTCTATTTGCTGTTTGCTGTCTACGGGTCTGATTCTGCTGACCACGCCCCCCTGCAGGAGAGGGTAGACGTGCTCTGATCAGCTGCTGGGCTGTCAGAAGAGGGGGAGAAAAAGAGATCTCCGTCCTCCGTGTTTTATTATATAGAGTCGTTATTTATTTGTTTTAAAGCTCAATAAATAACAAAGAAGACCTTTGACCGGCACTTTTCTAATTTTGTCCGGAAGATTTAAACTTTAACGGACATCTTGACCGGCGAAAGAAACTGAAACTGAAACTCTGCCGCACGGTCCCCTCGTTCCTTGGAAGAGGCGGAGAGGTGGGTGTTTGTCATCTGCTGGTGGACTAACCGGAGAGAATTACAGTGCTTGCCTCGACGGGGAGGGATTGCATTGAATTAAAGCAGCGGGAGCAAACGCTTGCCTCGGGGAGGGAGAAAGAAAGCCACAGCGGAGAATAAACAGAAGGGTAACCATGGTAACTATGGGCGGGAAGTCTTCTTCGCTGCTTTTGTGGCAGACTACAGCGCCACTTACAGGCCTGGCATATGTACTACAGCGTCTCCAGCGCTTTCGAACGGCAATGGCCGTGGCTGTCTCCTCCTGATTGGTGGAGTTGGCCCAATAGCCGTAGCGCCACCGTCCTGACGTCAGGACAGTGTTCAAATCTGGATCAGTCTGTATCAGATCCGTTGCAGCCCCTTTTTTAGAGATTTGGGTATGGAGGAAAATAGAGAGGGTTGTGTTTTCTGACACTTGGTGAGTTCCCTGGAACACCGGGGACACATATTCATGTATAAAAGACGTACAAAAGTGCATTTTGCATGATAGGTCCCCTTTAAATATAAAGTCTTAGGGGAAACAACAGTAGCTTCTCCTTGTAATAAAACAATGTTCATTTGAAAGGAATTCCCAAAATATAGTCAGGGATTGAGATTCCATATTTCTCCTGATTCAGTGTTTACCTCAGAGGAACCTTTAGGTCGTTTATTAACTCATTGCTTGGTTCCAGAACTTGTGATTAGACACCGACTCTTAATACACTAACGTTTTACACACATATAGGGTATTTAAAAGCACGAGCAGCACCCGTTGTGTAATCAGAGTTTTTTAGTCAGTGATACATTCAGTGGGTTCCTTTATGAGGTTCACCTGTACAACATGAAGTTTAATTTATGATGCCTATAGAGTTTTTATTTGTATGTAAATAAGGGACTCAGTGGCTCAGTCAGTAATTTGTAGTATTGAATATGATCAGAATGAAAAACATGTCAGTACATTTTAGATATTAGTGATTTTCAGGAAAAGAGCATCCTCAGGAGGCAGAAAGAAGAGGTTTTTAGGAGTAAAAGCTAAGCTCCACTTCTCAGTGACCAATCGATCTGAAACACTGGAGCAACAAGCATGAAGCTAACCATCAGAGTGACTTCACAAATACTGTATTAGTGTATTATCAGAGTTAATGTACATGCTCCTAAAGGTGAATTCATTTTTCCTTTGTGTTTAGTATGAACACACATTAAATATATTTTTTTTTAAAACACACGAGCAATTAAAATGATATCTCACCATTTAGAAGCACGTAGATGTGTGCAGGTTTACTCTGATGGTTGATCTCCTCCTGTGAAGCTACACAGCTGTAGTTGTCTGTTTTGGTGACAGTAGTTTGGAGGATCACGTCGTAGCTGCCTCCTCTCTCTGAGACCTGAGGCTCTGCAGCAGGGACCATGTTTCCAGAACTGTCCTTCCACTGGAGGAGAGGTTCAGGGAAAGCTCCTCGAACCAGACACTGAAGCAGAGACCAGTCCTTTGTTTCCTCAAGAATTGTGACAGACGGCTCTGAAGCTGTACCTGGGAACATAATAGAAACAACAGATGATAAACAACTTTATAAATGAAATATTTTGATGTTTTTTGCTCGTCTCTTTTCTTGAAAATGGTTGTGAGATCATGTATAAGATTAAATCAAAACCCAAGAAGCCCTGACAATAAAAGACTCAATTTCCCATCCCATCATAATCTGACATTTCAAACAATTCTTCTTAAACTTTGGTAACTATTAATCTGCATTCACATGATTTGCTCTTTGCTTATTGCAGGTTGTCCTCAGAACTTTGTGGTGAAAACAGTTAAGTTCAGTTTCTGAGTTTCCTCCTCTGCTAGCTTGTGTCACTTAGCACAGCTGTTCTGATTGGATGTGCGTAGAAAGGTCAAAGTTGAAATAATTTAAATGTTGAGCACAGAGCTCGGCAACACCAGAAACACAAAGTCAGCACAGAGCTGTTCACCGTGAATCATGAACGCAGATTTATGATACGATAAACTTTATTGTCCCTGTAAGGACATTTGTTCTGACTCCATCCTGCAGGTCCACAGGAGATAGAAATCATACATACTACCTAGTACTAGGGTTGCAAAGGGGCGGAAAGTTTCCGGTAAATTTCCGGAAAGTTTCCATGGGAAGTTAAGCTGGGGAATTTTGGAAATATTCGATGCAAAATTAAACAAAAAAACATGACATTTCAACAGATTTTTTTTAAATAATTTTTTTTAAGTAGAACAGAACAAGTTTTAATTATTTTATTGAACAATTATTTGTTTCATTGAAGAACGAAAACAGGAATGTTGAATTAAATGTTACTCATCCCCCCCAACCCCACTCATTAAAAAATGAACAAAAATGCACCCCCATCCAAAAATCCCCACAAAGTCCCATTCAAAATGTTAAATGAAAACTTTATACAAATGGATAAAAACAAATTGACTCAAATTCTGGGGTTATTTTTTCAGAATATTCCAAATTCAGAAAATAAAGATATTTTTACAAATCAAGTCTATGATTCAAATGTGCAGGAACCAAACCAAGACTATTGAATGTATTTAACATGTTTCCATTTTAATGATGTGTAATGAGACCATCCACTAGTCTTCAGATTCAGGACTCACCTTCGATCTTTTCCTCTGTTCTGTCCTTTAACGTTATAAAGCGCGGAGGTTGCAGACGACCCGAGATTTACATTAAAAACGAATAAACAACTAAACTACATCATTTAATATTATTGTACAAGTCATTACAGACAAATTATACATCGTTTGAAACCTTAAATCTTCGTTTTTTCAACGGATTTAAGAATCTAATTTTTGCGTTTTTTAAAATGTAAACAGTCGCGTGTTACTTTACGGCAGTAAACCGTTAGCTCCTTAACGGCTATGCTGTCAAGCCGCAGTTAATATGTATTTAAAACACCAAAAACACATACATGTGGAGAATAATTACTCGTTTTAAAGAACAAAGGTTAACCGATTACATTTACCTCGTTTTTGTTTAATCGTCAGTCAGAAATAACGTGAATAAATGTCAATTGTGTCCCTCGTTTAGTTTTAGCTCCGCTCGTTAAACTTCCAAAAGAACTTTTCTTCTGTCAATTTAAAGTATCGACAAAGTATTCAACCAATGATGTTCGGTATCTCTGAAATCAGTAAACGCCCCCGAACAAAATGAACCAATCGCCATCTTTCTGCGAACTAAAGTGACGTCACTAACGGCCCTTTAACTCAATCAGCCAATCAGAGGCGAGCTCTTTGACGTGCGCGGCATGTGTTTCTTATTGACAGCTACTTTCATCCAATGGTAAGCCAGCATTCTGAAAACACGGTGAGCTTGTAGCCAATTATATTACCTGCTGACCATATATGGAAGTGAATGTAGCTGGACTGTCTGTGGCGGTAGGAGACCCACATAACAGAGAAACTTTACTTATATGTTCATGGAGGCAGGATTTAATGATTATAAATATTTAAATATTTATTAAAATGTTAACAACATCATTTTATGGTTAGATCTAAAACTTATGTTAATTTTTTTATAATTAAAAAGAGATTTGTTATTATTGTTTGGTAACTTTAAATAAGTTTAGTAGAGCTATAGAGTCCTCTGCTGGAGGTGATCTGTATTGCACTTTCTAAAATATCTCAGAGCCACTTATGTCAATCAACTTAAAACTTTGAACAGACATTAAACACAAGTTAAGGTAGATATCCTGTAAATATCAGCCTGATGGCTCTTATTATGACTGATTTACTGTATTTAAAATACGAAATAAAATGATAATCACAACAAATGATTTATTTTTTCCATGAATTCCCTCCATGCACAACCTGTGTTAGTGCTACAAGGAAGACGAACACACTGCATGAAAGCTTAGGGATTAATTAACAATGAGGCAATGGATATATTTCAGTACCTCAAGACCTTGGAAATAATAAGAGGTTCACATTGGAGCATATAAAGAGGCATACATGTGCATAACTGTGATAAGCCTCAAGAGGTTAAGATAGGATCTGAAAGGCAAAAAAACAGGAGTGTGTTACAATTCTTGGATGATATTATCAGCTGTCCTCAGAAACGTGTTATACAACAAATATGTACTATCTTAATCTTGAAAAGAAGCACCATCTCAGATTTAGCTTGTTTGTGTCAGTCCTTACAGAAACAGTGTCTGCTGGACAGTAACATGAGAACATGTTTCACTAATATGGCTGATGGTTATCCAACAGTGTGTCTGTTTATTAGAAGACAGAGCAGATGAACATTGTCTCACAGGAGAATGAATGCTGCAGGTGAGACTTGTACATGAGATTTGTTTATTTCTGTATATAAGAAGGCTTATTTACTGTCTTATGAGAATACTCACCAACAATGAGCTCAATGCAGAATTTTTCACTAGGCTGTAGACGTGGAAAATCGCAGGTGTAATTTCCACTGTCGATCACCTTCGTCTTCTTGATGATGATGGAGGCGTTTCCGTGCTTCAGTTCATCTTCAAAATGTGAGACTCGTCCTTTAAACTGCTCACTCTGACCTGCTTTAATACCATCATATTGAACACCAGAAGCGTACAGGAAGACTTCGTGCTGAGTTTCTCCTCCCTGACCGACCTTCTTCCAGTCAAACAGTTTATATTGGAGGTTTTCTCTGGTGCTGGGGGAGCAGGGTAAAATAACATCTGTCCCTTCTGTGGAGATCACTTTGCTGTCAGCTGGAAGATAGAAACATGTGTTACTCAGTGTGTTCACCTGCAGAGGCTGAACACACACACACACACACACACACACACACACACACACACACACACACACACACACACACACACACACACACACACACACACACACACACCACACACACACACACACACACACACACACCACACACACACACACACACACACACACACACACACACACACACACACACACACACACACACACACACACACCAGTTTATGGGCAGTTTGATAAAAACTCAGAGTTGTATTCTTTTTAGTTCTGGATGAAATTCATTGGATTCAAAAACACTACAATACAAATATCCGGCAACACTGCTTTTTGTTAGATTGCCATCCAAATATGACGGTGCACCTTTAAAATAAAACAATAAGAAGATATGATATGCAACATTTACACTTTGATATGTCATTAGCAGCCTTTAGCTCAGCAGAGATGACTTTTGGTAAAATCAGAGCTGTTTAAAAACATTTCAGATTTTTTTTTTTCGAAGCCTCTCGTTAACACTTTAAAGAAATATGAACCTTACGTGACATACACATGTGAACATATTGAACACAATGGATGAATGCAAGGTTCAACATTGATCCCAATAGTTTTATATTTTGTGATGAAGAATTATTCTTCCTCTGTCTTCATAGAAATACTTTCTGATATCATATATGTAGGATTTTGTTCCTCACTCCCATTTTACCAGAAGTTATTACATTGAATCCTATTTGAGGAAAAGAACACTGAATCTCAGCTGAATACTTTATTTATTTTATAAAGATCCATACATGTTTTTGTGTAAAGACATCCCTTAATGGTGTTTCTATGAGAGCACTATATAAAGGCCTATTACAATAAGATGATGATTATGGCTTAGACTGATAAGAAGAGACCTTTAGATATCTTGTTTATTATATTGATCAGGTTATAATCATGTTGCAATGGGCGCTCCTTTTCCTTATTGGCTTTCTACTGGTGATGCATTACTTTAGATATTGTTCTACATTTCCACATGAACAACAAAAAAGAAGCCTAATAATATTCTGTTTCCAGATTTCTGCATGTTTTTTTAGCCTTTTAGATGTAATTAAATTACATAAATGACGTAATGTTGTGTGAATAAGAGTGTAAGTGTTCTCACCGTTTGTGCAGGCAGACGAGTTTCCAGTCAGGAGACTGAAGAGAAGAAGAAGAGGAAGAAGAGAAAGCTGCTTCATCATGCTGGAGTCCTCTGAGGATTAAACTGCACACAGTCCTCACCAGTGGCGAGCCGTGACTTTTATACACACACACACACACGCACGCACGCCGCACGCACGCACGCACGCACGCACGCCGCACGCACGCACGCACACACACACACACACACACACACACACACACACACACACACACACACACACACACACACACACACACACACACACACACACACACTACAGTAATGATGCCAAATGGCTATCAGCCAACAGCAGCAAGGACATCTAAAACATCAACAACTGTTTATTTCCAAAGAAGGTGTTCAACGGTCACTCTGCCAGTTGAGCCCCGAGGCTGTTTTTCAGGTCTCAGCCTCGAAAATGACATTCCCAGAACAAATGACCATATCTTCCCTTCTAAAAGGGGTAAATTAATAATCTTTTTTCTCAAAGTAATGATAAACCTGTGAGTTGGATGTAGAAAAGTCAGAATCAATATAGAATTTTTTTTATTTTAAAGTAAACTCAGATTGAACATAGTAAAAAAATGTAAATTATAGTGTCCGTCCAAAAAGAAAACATTACTTATTGTGAAAACCACCCTTGAATGATGGGATCGGAGACTAAAAGCTTTAGGAATCCAAACTATAACATATAATAAGTACCCTGTATCAAGATTGATGCAAAACAAGTGACATTTGACCTTTTTAGAGAGGTTTAAAAAACCCACTTCTGGGGTCATTTGGGTGTATTTGCCATATCTCTGGCCCCCCTCGGTCGATTTTGATGATTGACACCTGTTTTGAACCGTTACGGCCCGTCCACACGGCGGCGTGCGTTGAAGCTTGCCGGTGGGCGTGTGTGAAGCTTGGGGATTTCTCGCGAGCAAAGCGACCAACAACCAATCACATGAATCTCCCGCCCCCGACATACAAAGCAAAAAAGCCCGAAGTAAACTGGATATAAACTCCCCAAACAGGCGAAAACCTACCACTGTCTCTGCCACCTCCCTCCATGCCTGGCTCCTCCAGTTTGTATCCCGGTAGATAAAGAGGGACTGGTCGTATAGGACCGGGTGATTCCCTACTGCTATAATTATTTTATCCTCCATTTTTTGGAACATGAGGAAATGACCTGCGGTATGTCTCTCCCAGCATACACGCGGTTTGATTGGCTAGCGCTTGTACTGTCAGATTTGCATAAGCGGGATTTGATTGGCTGACGCCTCCGTCGAAGCTTCAAAAGTTGAACATTGCTCAACTTTTGCAGCGAGCACCGCGAGCAACGCGTAGCGACGCTCCCACAATGCAGTTCAGTGAAGCGTGACGTCACCCCATTCAAAGTGAATGGACAGAAGCGTTGAAGAGTCAACGCACGCCGCCGTGTGGACGGGCCGCAACGGCCCGTCCACACGGCGGCGTGCGTTGAGAATCGAGGGGAAGTTCCTAAAATCCATCTAAACATTACCCATTGGTGAATGAGTGATGCGTAGCCAGAATGCCCAAAACCGGAAGCTGGGTTGTAGCTCTCATAGGAGCTTGATATGAAATCTCAGTTTTTGACATAAATGCTATGATGGATTATCAGTAATCATTTCAAAGTGACAGACACATTGGATTAACCTATGGATTAACCTTCAGCAGCGTTTTTATCGTTTTAATGCCATTGAACACAACTTTTGATCAGAAAACAGCAAAGGTAAGACATATTGCCGTAAAGCTAAGTTGTGTGTTGTCTGGTTTCGCATTCGCTGCGGTGAGTTTTGGTCGTACAGCAGTGGCGAGCCGTCAGGGCCCTCTAGGCCCTCTGTGAGGGCCTAAGATATTCTAAAAAATAATATTTAAAAACATTTAAAAAATATATATTTTTTTTTAAATATATATTTTTTTAATATTATTTTTGTTATATTTTTCATTAGTTTTACCGAAAAAAAACTTGATTTAATTGTATTTAAAATAACATTTCCAAAGAAATAAATCCTTTGAATCTGCCTGTTCAGTCTCTGTTCAATGTGAAGGGTTACATGAAAGAAGCTCGTCTGGCCCTCTCTGCGATTCACAGAGGGTTGCTATAGTAACTGAACGAGTGAGTAATGTCAAATGACAGTACAATTGACCAATCATATCTTCCCTCTAAATGGGTGGGTTTTATTATCGCGGACTTTATGACAAGTTCCGCCCGCTGTGAAGCTTTTCTTGTTTCCATAGCAACAACAACTTCCTGTCAACAGCGTGAACTCGCCTTCAAAATAAAAGCATGCCAAATTACACTTAAGACATACAACTGTAACGAAAGTAACAAACACAATGCAATATCATTTTCAATGTCAAAGAACACACATTGGGTTCACAGGTGTTGTTCTGTGTGGTAGAGGGTCGCTGTCATTGATGCGTTTTGCACCCTGGGCCGTTGTTTTGATATTCCGCTGAAGTATACGCTGTGACGTAATAACTCTTTTTTTTTCTATTTTTCGAGGGAAGGGGTGGGGGTCAGAGGGCCTAGGTATAAAGCTCACGGCTCGCCACTGTCGTACAGTGATGATACTTATACCTCTGGAATCTGTGGAATATCAGCTTTCATGTGATATCTTTGTGCAGATCCGATGAGTAATACAATATTTCTACCGTGAGTTCTGTGCTAAGTGCGTTAGCATTTTTTAGCTTAGTGCTAATTCAGAGGCTTGGTGGGGGGGACCGTGCCGCGCCACACTGATTGCGCCACATAAGCGCATAGGTGCGCCACATTTGTGGCTCAGTTGAGGCTCCCTCCCCAAGATGAGGCCCCCTCCGGCGATTTATATATATATATATATATGATTAATTTTGTCAACATTGGACCTTGACACCGTCTACATAGCTATAGTGAAATAATATAATATAAAACATTAAGCCTCTTTGATTTAATAATCGGAGCTGCCATCTCATATAACACACACTTCCTTATTTATCTTTGAATAATAATAATAATAACGTAAAAATAAAGACAACTATACTACGGTCCTTCGGTCCTGAGATTAGCGCCTGTAGGCAGGCTCCATGGACCTGTCAGCTCCGGACAGCGCAAAATTACATATATGAAGCACTACGTCATGAATGCAAGGGGCGTCGCCTGGACCTGGAAACATTCGGGGCTTAGCCCACAGTGGAATTTTCTACTGCAACACTCCCCACACGCACACACACAGTACACCCTGTGGACCCTGTTACAATGAAGGCTCGATAATCAGCTCACGGCGTTTAGGCAGGGGTAAAGTGCTATTTTTGATGAGTGGGGGGCGGACCTCACCTCCTCTAGGGGGGTCCGGGGGCATGCTCCCCCGGGAATATTGAAGTTAAAAGCATCAATCTGGTGCACTTTGAGAGCAAAATGAAGAGATCTATGGATACATCTCTCAACATCCATATGAAACAGAACTGTAAACAGATTTTCTTTTTCTTTATGGATATTTTACTAATCACAGACTTTAACTGTTTATTTCCAAAGAAGGTGTTCAACAACGGTTACTCTGTTAAAGTACGTCATACCACTTATTA
Organism: Trematomus bernacchii; assembly: GCF_902827165.1. Lineage (NCBI taxonomy): Eukaryota > Metazoa > Chordata > Actinopteri > Perciformes > Nototheniidae > Trematomus > Trematomus bernacchii. The sequence goes on from NW_022988098.1 coordinate 10,116,511, forward strand.
TGGTGAAAGAAATATTTAGATCAGGGAAACAAGGAACTGGTTTTTATCTGGATTCTTGTTTATTATTTAATAGTTGCTTCTACAGTGAATAAAGTGAAAATAAATCAATTGCTCACAAATAATAATAATTACAATGTATAAAAGCTCTAAATTAAATTACATATTAGTGACATTATAGTGCACCTAAAGATTCCTATCTGTCTGTTTGTTAGACTTGTTTTAAATAAAGATAAGTTAAAGTGTTTCTCAACCTGGAAATAATTGCTAAATAGAGATTATTTGAGAATCCGACAAATGAACAATGTTAACTTTTTGGTGTCTTTTAAGATCTAAAATGTGAAAAAATCAGGAAAAGAATCTGGAAAAAAATCATGTTTTATTCAAGCATTTGTTTGTAATAATAAAGTTTAAATTACAGCAAATAAACCCTGCAGTGAAAACACACATGAGCTTACAGACAGAAGCTGTTCAATCATCACAGTAACAGCTGTTTATTGTTCAGTGTAGCTGATACACTTTGGATTGGCACCTTAAGAAATTAAATTACACACAACATGCCGTTGGAACTTGTTCTGCAAATGAACAAGAAGTCATCTTTGCCACACCTGTGTTTCATTTCTGGGTAATATGTGCTACAGAAAGTGAGGTGTTGCAATATCCTGGATCTGCTTTTGAAAATAATCAGAATCAGAAACAGGTGTATTACCAGGTAGGTTAACACATACGAGGAATTTGACAAGTGAAAGAATCACTTCTGCAGAAAAAGCTATTTCATCTTACCTCAGAAAGGCTGAAAGGTAAAGCAGTGAAAATATCTTAAAATGTTGTACACGTTGTCTAAGGCAGGGGTTCCCAACCTTTTTCACGCAGAGACCCCCCAAATGACTCCTGTTGGAAGTTGCGCCCCCCCCCCACACACACACACACACACACACACACACACACACACACACACACCACACACACACACACACACACACACACACACACCAGTTTATGGGCAGTTTGATAAAAACTCAGAGTTGTATTCTTTTTAGTTCTGGATGAAATTCATTGGATTCAAAAACACTACAATACAAATATCCGGCAACACTGCTTTTTGTTAGATTGCCATCCAAATATGACGGTGCACCTTTAAAATAAAACAATAAGAAGATATGATATGCAACATTTACACCTTGATATGTCATTAGCAGCCTTTAGCTCAGCAGAGATGACTTTTGGTAAAATCAGAGCTGTTCAAAAACATTTCAGATTTTTTTTTTCGAAGCCTCTCGTTAACACTTTAAATGAATATGAACCTTACGTGACATACACATGTGAACATATTGAACACAATGGATGAATGCAAGGTTCAACATTGATCCCAATAGTTTTATATTTTGTGATGAAGAATTATTCTTCCTCTGTCTTCATAGAAATACTTTCTGATATCATATATGTAGGATTTTGTTCCTCACTCCCATTTTACCAGAAGTTATTACATTGAATCCTATTTGAGGAAAAGAACACTGAATCTCAGCTGAATACTTTATTTATTTTATAAAGATCCATACATGTTTTTGTGTAAAGACATCCCTTAATGGTGTTTTTATGAGAGCACTAGCAATAAAAGGCCTATTACAATAAGATGATGATTATGGCTTAGACTGATAAGAAGAGACCTTTAGATATCTTGTTTATTATATTGATCAGGTTATAACCATGTTGCAATGGGCGCTCCTTTTCCTTATTGGCTTTCTTCTGGCGATGCATTACTTTAGATATGGTTCTACATTTCCACATGAACAAAGGTTCCCAACCTTTTTCACGCAGAGACCCCCCAAATGACTCCTGTTGGAAGTTGCGCCCCCCCCCCACACACACACACACACACACACACACACACACACACACACACACACACACACACACACACACACACACACACACACACACACACACACACACACACACACACACACACACACACACACACACACACACACACACACACACACACACACACAAGTAGTAATACATATCCCGCGTCCGTAGCGCCCCAGACGAGAGAAGGTACACGGGCAAGGCCAGGCAGGAAACATGTGACTTATCAGTAACTTTAGACATCGTAACACAATTTTAAATGAGATTTTATTGTAGATTATACATTTTACTGATACCAATTATATAATATTTACCTTGTTCATTAAAAATAAATATATATATTTTTTAAAATATATATATATATTTTTTTTTTTTATTTTTTTTTTATTAATATGGGAAGAGGTGGGGCGGTGCCCCTAGCGCCCCTATGGACCGGCCGCCACTGACAAGTAGCCTACTTCGGGGTGTTTCATTCAAGCTCTGCTCCGTGTGTGTCTGTGTGGCACGACTCGAGAGAGAGCAAGATTGTTGTTGCTGCGCTAACCGATATTAGAAGCTGTTTCTACAACTGAGTGAAAGGAAAGTCGTCTCCTGTCAGATAACGTCAGCTCAGTGAGGTAAAGGACTCTCTCAGTGTTTAGATAGTTAACTTTAGTCTAAGTTATCTCAGTGGATCTCAAAACAGTTTGATCACCATTTATGTTAACAAGTATTTCCGAGGCACACTTCACATGATCATTATAGTTATAAAACAATAAGAGAATAAATGAAAAACAGGTATGAAATACAATATGACAGTAAAACAAGAATACAGTTTAAAAAGGGGAGTGATTAGTCAAATATCCATAAAGAAAAAGTAAATCTGTTTACAGTTCTGTTTCATATGGGTGTTGAGATGTATCCATAGATCTCTTCAGTTTGCTCTCAAAAGTGCACCAGATTGATGCTTTTAACTTCAATAATAATTTAAAAAAAAATCTTCTCCGATATGCCGTGAGCTGATTATCGAGCTTTCATTGTAACAGTCGCGGGTGTAGCTGTATGTGCGTGTGGGGAGTGTTGCAGTAGAACATTTCACTGTAGCCCATAGCATTAATGCAACCCGGTATCACGGCAAGACGTGAACATGTCACGATCTACCATGCTGGGAGACGTGAATATGTCACGGTTTCGTCCCTTCAAACGTGACAGTTACACGGTATTGTTAACATGGCCCAACCAGTGGAGAAATACCCGGAAGTGCCAAGCAAATGGTCTACCGCGCCTATTGGTCGGTTTTTATTGTCAAAATTAGATGTTTTTAATTTATTTTTTAATCATCACACTTGATTTCGCCAATTTTCTTGTTGCCCTAGCTGGTCGACACCTCTTTTAGCAGAAACAAAGGCTACATTAATGTATTAAATCGATGTTAATCCATGTGTGTGGAGGCGAGGATGTGGAATTAACGGACGTGACGTTGTGCGATTGCGTTGCCAGGCAACCCAATTTACAAACTCTTCAACTACAACCCTAATTATATTTTAAAACATTTTAGAAGGCCTCACGAAATACTTTAATGTAAATTAAAATGTAAATGTGAAGGGATGTGTGTAATGTGATGATTGACATTATTCACCCACGGATCTATGGGTTGGGGGTATTGTTCCGCACGGACATTTTAGTTAAACGGACTTACTGTTGATGTGAAATCCGAAAAAAATACGTTATACACCATAACGGTGCACAGCTGATATAAAAGGACTTGTCGTTTTTAAAGATATTACTGATTTTCTTTGAATATAAGAATGTAAATACTGAGTTGAGAGAATAGCCAGGGGATTTGGGTGATGGGAGACACATCTATGGATTCAGAATTTCAATAGCTTACTGTTAAATGACAGATATACCTTTCTGTCTGTGATGTTTTACAAATCAGATATTATAAGTAAAACATGTGAAATAATATAGCAATATCCTGTACAATTATGTGAAAACATGAATAAAACTACACATCTTCAGATGTTATACATACACAAGTGTCCTACACTAATAATACAAAGTTATTATGGCTGTGTGCACCTTGTGTGCACCGCCTAGTGGTTAAAGCACGTTATTGAATTAGTTGTGTATATGATATGTCAATGATCCTTAGAAAATCTTGAAATCTTGAAAGGGATATGCAAAATAGCCATTATATACAGTCTTTAATTAACTATTAGTAGAGAATAACGAGTAATGAATATACTTTATAGGGATCTGCAGATAAATGTTTAGTCTTCTCAAGCAGCAACTATCAAATATCTCTCCTGATTGTTGGCACTTGACAATCACCTTTCCCTGAATTTTACTCAGGTGTAACTAAAGCCTGATTTAAGGGTTGTTTATATTTCACATCATTAATCAGAATCTGCAAAGTAACTAAAATAAATGTAGTGGAGTAAAAATACCAGGTTAACCTCTGAATTGTAGTGGAGTAGAATTGCTGTTTTGTTTAGCAATGGATATTGAATATGGAATAAAGGTTTTGACAAGGCCTGGTGTAACAATAATCAAAAAGGACATTAAAAGAGCTCCAGATGTTAATGATCTAAACAAAACAGCACACCTGAAATGTATTAAATACTTTATTAAGGGCAGTGAATTAGTTTTTTCTGTATGTTTTTCAAATCAGTGTTATACAGTAAGTGTCATAGACAGTGTTACATTGCTATTATTATCCTTAAAATATATATTATAAAACAAAACCATTTATGATCTTTTTTTTTGGGTGGTTTACTAATGACAGTTAATTCTGTTTCTGCTATTGATGGTTTCATTTTTGTGAAAAATAATAAAATAATAAAATTCAATAACGTGCTTTAACCACTAGATGTGCCTTTCTATCAGCTGTGCACCGTTATGGTGTAAATACAGCCTATCTACCAATTGGATCAAATATAAAAGTCAGCCGAATTAGTATTGATACTGCAAGGAGACGTATTGTGTGAAAATAAATGTAAGATGTTGTTTAATTGCGGATATATTTATGATCCACGTCACGTTTTCAGTTTTGGCGGCAGTGCTTCCTGTTTGTCCAGAAGTCTTCTCATCAGGGCTCTATAAATACAGAACTACGGCAGATATGTCATATTTAATGCAGCCGAACCGTGTATTACAATGCCGTTATGTGATGACCTCCAAAGAGAAAAGCAAGCAAACTCGGAATAAAGTATTATTTTATTTTTTTTAAATGTTTTCGGATTTCACATCAACAGGAGTCCGGTTAACTAAAATGTCCGTGCGGAATAATACCCCCAACCCATAGATCCGTGGGTGAATAATGTCAATCACCACATTACACACATTCCTTCACATTTACATTTTAATTTACATTAAAGTATTTCGTGAGGCTGTCTAAAATGTTTTAAAATATAATTAGGGTTGTAGTTGAAGAGTTTGTAAATTGCGTTGCCTGGCAACGCAATCGCACAACGTCACGTCCGTTGATTCCACATCCTCACCTCCACACACATGGATTAACATCGATTTAATACATTAATGTAGCCTTTGTTTCTGCTAAAAGAGGTGTCGACCAGCTAGGGCAACAAGAAAATCGGCAAAATCGAGTGTGACGATTAAAAAATAAATTAAAAACATCTAATTTTGACAATAGAAACCGACCAATAGGCGCGGTAGACCATTTGCTAGGCACTTCCGGGTATTTCTCCACTGGTTGGGCCATGTTAACAATACCGTGTAACTGTCACGTTTGAAGGGACGAAACCGTGATATATTCACGTCTCCCAGCATGGTAGATCGTCACATGTTCACGTCTTGCCGTGATACCGGGTTGGTATAGCCTGTACTTCAACATCAATGCATACGAATATGCTCGATATATGCTGTATTGAACCAATAAACTAACACAAACTAACTGTATCACTCAACATGATGATGATGGTGATGAAGAATGCATCTAACGTAAGCACAAAAAAACAGAGCATTACACAAACCATCATGCTCTTACTTTGAGATCATGCGGAAATGTCGTCATCAGCAGGCCATCACGTGGTTTCCGAAAATAACCGAGAGACACGAGTAGATTTTAGCCGAGACCGGCGGAAAGTATGTCTCAAAATTCCGTGTCTGTAAAAAGACGATCCGCAAGCAGAGATTTGAGATCCACAAGCAGAGATTTGAGATCCACAAGCAGAGATTTGAGATCCACAAGCAGAGATTTGAGATCCACAAGCAGAGATTTGAGATCCGCAAGCGCATTTTTGGTTGACAAATACAAAATGGATTCACAAATGCCTGATCCAAAGTTGTCAATGTTAAAGAGATATTCACAGATCTTTTTTTTTTATTTGTGAAAATATTTAGCGTATTTGCAGATCCGTTTTACATTTGCAAATTTATTTGTGAGTTTGCAAATCTTTTAAATGCATTTGTGGATGGTGTTTTACATTTACAAATCACATACTTACACACAAATTATTTTTCTGTTCACACAAATAATTATGAGACATATCTATGCCCATAGAGACCGATCTGATCGGAGCAACTGTGACAAATAATCTGAAACCGGCATGGACAATGACTATGTTTTAAAAATGCGCTTCTCCAGACAAGCCTGGTTTGGACACTTTACGGGCAGAAGAAACATTTCTATTAAAGAAATAATTATACATTTCTGTCTTTTTATGCCTTTATTAGCTACTAACTTGAATCTTTATGTGGCAGTAGCCGCAGAGGGGAGGATAAGTGAATGTATTTGTTCAAGTTGGTTTGATTAAACCATTCACAATTCCGACAACGCCACCTTGGGAGTTTCACCCAAGGAAATATTAACACTTTTTCAGAGGACACATAGGTTCGAATACTAATGGAGCCGGAGACGTGGTTTCAATTTATCAAAAATATACAATTTTATTTAGCACAAGTCAATAGTTTAAAATGCAGTTTAAAACAGTCACACAGGGCTGTAGCACAAAGGGAAAAAATGAATTAGGGGCTGAGGCTTACCAGTGGGGGGATAGGGTCGACGAGTGAGTGGAAGGATCCCCAAACAAACCAAACTTAAATCACCCCAGTCATACGTGCAGGAAATCAAATCCCGGGGGAGCACATCACACACAAAAGAAGAGAGGAAAACCACCACCTTGGACACCAGCACCACCACCTTCAGCTCTCAGTAACTAAGTAGGGGAACAAAGAGGGAAATGCAGTTAATGGGGGCTAAATAAGTAAATCAAAGTAATAAACACAATAGCAAATATGTTCTCAAACAGATAACTTGTGTAAACATTTAAGAATAAAACAAATCACAAGAGAAAAGGTTCAGTTAAACAAAATAAACAATTAACTAGAATAAAATAAACAAACTAATTTAAATCAAGTTGGCCAAAGTAAGGACAAGTTATAGGGGGGAGTTAGGCCCAGAGTTCAATGACTTCCACACTTCGAGTGTCGGCCCAAGCAAGGCAGCAGGAAGGCGTTCAGTTAAAGCAGCACTTTAACTGGTGAGCGAGCCTCCGCAGTAGGCGACGCAAAGCTGGCCAGAAGCAGCAATCAGAAGCAGCAATATAGCAGCAGTAGCCCAAACATTTAGGCAGGATCAACAGCAGTTGTGCAGATAAATACACTTTCTCCAGTGAAGCAAAACAGCAGATGTCCCTTAATTATTGGATTGGCCCGATCAGGCTTTCCTATCGATGACGCAGAGAGGAGAGAGCTTCATGCTTTCTATGGCTGCGTTGACAGGCTGCACCCGGAGGATCCACCACTGCACCGGTGGCGGAAGCAAACACGGCAAACACGCAAGTGGGGCGGGTCTGTGTACCAACAAACAAGAGACAGCCAGCTAGAAACCTCTGCCCTTTTATAGGGTGCCCCCTGGTGGTGATATGCTCACAAGAGCCAAAAGAGGAGAATATGCTTTCCAAGGGATTAGGACTCTCATCCTGCTACATTAGGAAAGCGGGCACGCAATGACAGCTTCCTTGACACCATCATGGCGATGGACTGCCGTGCCATGGTCAGCAAGGAGAATGAGGACCTGCGTGCCAAGGAGATGCACGACGAACGGCTGCTGCATTCACACAAGGCCCAGGAATCGGACGACCAGCTGCTCATGGTGCCAGGTGGAGCAACAAAATACCTTTCAGGCTGGGCTTCTGGCAGTGCAAAGCGAGCTGATTAAATCCAACAGGCCTTCAATAAAAAAAGAAAGAAAAATGTGTCATCGTTGATAAACTGTACAATGACTTGTTGGGAGGCGTGTGGTACAGTGGTCTGGTGCGTTGGTGTTCGGATCAGGGGAGCACAGGTTCAAACCCCACTGCAGTCAGCATGTCGTTGTCCCTGGGCAAGACACTTCACCCCAAATTGCCTACACCTGTGACAGTTAATTTTGTATTATTGTGATTATATATATGCCACTGTTATTAATACTGACACTTCACTTTGCACTAAGGTGTGTCTGCTGAGCCTACCTATTGTTATTATATATATATATATATATATATATATATATATATATATATATATGTTTTGATACTACTGACACTTTATTTGATATTGAAAATGTGAACTTCTATTTACATGCATACGACACACCTGGGACAGCGTGATGCTGTTACTGATAATGTCTTGAGTGCAATAAAAGAGAACCTACATGGCGATTAAACAGAGCCTGTATCTTACATTTTTCATTACATTTCATGTAACTAAGCTTGCTTATTTCTCCTCTGACACTTTATCTTTACAGTGACCTGTGTAGCATCCTATACATCACATGTAAGTGATTATTCTGATACCATCATGTTTCATCGGTTATAAACTGGCGAAGCTTTATTTATTGTGGCTTTCAAAAAGATAATTTCATTGTATTTCAAAATGGCGTCCAACACAAGCACTATTTATTTATAGAAAGAGAAATGGTTAAGTTTGTTATTACCAGTGTTCTGAGTTCAATATTTTTAATTAATTATAGTAAGGGAACATCTTAGGAGTTAGTGTAGTGAGTTTCAGAGCAGTGTAATAATTATTTGACCTAAAACTAAATGTTTTTATGAACATGGGGATTTGCTAACTTTTGATGTCCCCCATTTTACACGACACAAATGGAGGCCACTATGGGCCACAACTAACACATAGGTTTCTGTAGGGTTCATGGCAGACGGATGCAGTTGCTCTCAGGAGGATATATAATAAAGGTGTGTTAGCTGCTGAGCCTATTTAGTGTGCATACGACACACCTGGCACAGTTTATTCATTTCACATGTAGCGTAGCGCGTGCATGTCGTCGTCCAATCCTTTTGTCAATCCTTCTTAACCGCCTTCGCTTCCGAATCAGCATTGCTATTGCATTTGACTGGTCGACGATCTGTATTTGTGTTTGCTTAAATAACTCAGACGAAGCTCATGTCTGAGGTCGGAAGGTAAACAGACGCCTCATTTACAGCAAGTGGGCGCAGGAGGTTTTTCTTCTTCTTTTTCTCTCGGTTTTTTGGCGGATTGCAACTTTAAGGTGCATACCACCACCTACTGTACTCGCCGTGAAGTTGTTTGCGGCCTGCCAGTAAACCCAAAGCAGAAGAAGAAGAAGTGACGTCAGCGGTTCATTTGCCTAATCCACCCCCAGGAAATCATTTTGGTGTGAACGCGATCTGCTTTAGTTCATCAGAACTAAAAGAGCTCTCATGAACTAAAGTTCTCATGAACTATTGTGGGAAAAGTACTTGGTGTGAACGCGCCTTATCTTGAACAAAAAAAGAAGCACCAGTCTCAAGATGAACATTGTCACACAGGAAGATGAATGCTGCAGATTTAATGTATATGAGACTTGTTTGTTTCTGTATATAAGTAGGCTTATTTACACCTGTTTTATGAGATTCACCAACAACGAGCTCAATGCAGAATTCTTCACGAGGCTGTAGCTTTGGAAAATAGCAGGTGTAACTTCCACTGTCGATCACCTTCGTCTTCCTGATGAAGATGGAGGCGTTTCCGTGCTTCAGTTCATTTTGAAAATGTGAGACTCGTCCTGTAAACTGCTCACTCTGACCTGAATGACGTTCATAATGAACAGCAGAATCGTACATGAAGACTTCGTACTGAGTTTCTCCTCCCTGACCGACCTTCTTCCAGTCAAACAGTTTATTTAGGAGGTTTTCTCTGGTGCTGGGGGAGCAGGGTAAAATAACATCTGTCCCTTCTGTGGAGATCACTTTGCTGACAGCTGGAAGATACAAACATGTGTTACTCAGTGTGTTCACCTGCACACACACACACACACACACACACACACACACACACACACACACACACTCACACTCACACAAACACACACACACTGCACACACACACACACACACACACACACCGAACACACACACACACACACACACACACACACACACACACACACACACACACACACACACACACACACACACACACACACACACACACACACACACACACACCGAACACACACATTACATTACATTGCATTTAGCTGACGCTTTTATCCAACGCGACTTACAAGAAGTGCATTCGACCAGGAAGATACAAACTTGAAGAAAACAGAATCATACAAGTACATCAGGTTTCAAGAGCCAAAACATTTCAAGTGCTACTCAACTGGCACACACACACACACACACACACACACACACGCCAAATGGCTACCAGCCACTACGAACATCTCCAAAATCAACAGACTTTAACTGTTCATTTCCAGAGAAGGTGTTCATCAACGGTTACTCTGTACGTCATTCCACTTACTATGGTGAAATAAATATTTAGTTCAGGGAAACAAGGAACCGGTTTAAGGTGTTTTATTGTCTTTGCATTATAAACACAACACAACTTGGTTTGGCATCATACCAATCCACTACGCCGCATTTATACATTGCATTGGTTAAATTCCCAGTAACTTGGTAATGAGGAGGGCGCAAATCTCCCAGCATGCACTGCTCACAGATTTGTTTTTAATATAAAGTTCCCTAGAAGTCTTCCTGTGGACCTACCCACAAACACACACACACACGCACGCACGCACGCACGCACGCACGCACACTGATAAAAGATACAATCTCATTTTCAATGCTGATCTGGCCAAGAAGGCAGCAACGTTACACATAACACATAACACATAACACATAACACATTACACATAACACAAACATATAAAATACAGAGAACACAACTAAGAAAACAAAAGACGAAAAGCAGTCACTACATTGTGCACATTAGGACGGTAAGAAAGGTACTACTTATTACTGCAAGAGCAGCTGGTGGTGAGGACTTCAGACAACTTCAATTTAAAACATGCTATAGAGACAAGTGCCCTCAGTTTGAGGCGTGATTGAAGGTCATTCCAAAAAGACTCCTTTTTCCAGCCTCAGTCCGCACAGCAGGAACCTGGAACCGTATCCAGGCACTGGGTCTGAGGTTGTAAGAGTCACAAACTGGGGCAAATCTGGCACATATGTACAGTGGAAGCTTACCTAAAATGGCTTTATACATTAATAAAAACCAGTGCTGCATCCTACGCATAGTGAGGACCATCCAGTTAGGCTACACAGTGTGCGATGATGAGACCTATAGGGTGCATTTGATATATAACGCAGTGCAGCATGGTAGAGTGGGTCAAGTTTGGCCAAAACAGTGGGACAGGCAAATCTATAAATGGTATCACCGTAGTCCAGCTGGGACAGGAATAAGCCAGAGACCAACCTTTTACGGGATGAAAGAAATATTTAGATCAGGAAACAAGGAACTGGTTTTTATCTGGATTCTTGTTTATTATTTAATAGTTGCTTCTACAATGAATAAAGTGAAAATAAATCAAATGCTCACAAATAATAATAATTACAAAGTATAAAAGCTCTGAATTCAATTACCTATTACTATTAGTGACATTATAGTGCACCTAAAGATTCCTATCAGTCTGTTTGTTAGACTTATTTTAAATAAAGATAAGTTAAAGTGTTTCTCAACCTTAAAATAATTGTGGAATAGAGATTATTTGGGAAATTCAAAATAATAATTTATTATCAAAAATGTAAAAAAATCTGGAAAAGAATCGGGAAAAAAATCATGTTTTATTCAAACATTTGATTGTAATAATGCAGTTTTAATTACAGTATAGAAACCCTGCAGTGCATCATCAGAGAACAACAAAACACACTTCCAGACAGAAGCAGTTCAAACATCACAGTAACAGCAGGGTATCATTCAGGGTAGCTGATACACTTTGGATTAGCCCCTTAAGACATGAAATGCTGTTGGAACTTGTTCTGCAAATTAACAAGAAGTCATCTTTGCCACACCTGTTTGATTTCTGGGTAATATGTGCTACAGAAAGTGATGTGTTGCAATATCCTGGATCTGCTTTTGAAAAGACAAGGCAACAGCGGTAATTAAAATGTAAAAGTCTCAAAAATGCTACAACTACTGTCACAAACTGGATGAATGTAAAGTATTTCGTTAAAGGAGGATGAAAACGTAATTAAGGAGCACTATTGGAGTGACTTTGATGGTTATTGGACTCAGGGTTAATTAATTTGGATTCCCGCTGTATGAAGAAATTAAAGGACTGCGCAAGTGGAAACAATTCACAAAGGGATTAAACTGTTTAAAACACATGCTCAAAGTGAGCCGGATTTTGCCGATGTGTTTATGTGGATTCAAAAATCGTAAATAATCTACAAAATGGAGCAGACCGATCTGATCGTAGCAACTGTGACAAATAATCTGAAACCGGCATGGACAATTACTATGTTTTAAAAAGCGCTTCTCCAGACAAGCCTGGTTTGGACACTTTACGGGCAGAAGAAACATTTCTATTAAAGAAAGAATTATACATTTCTGTCTTTTTATGCCTTTATTAGCTACTAACTTGAATCTTTATTCAAATTTAACAAGGCTTTTAGCGACAATCATGTATTGCGTTACAATTATATGTAAAAAAAATAAAAAATGAAATATGATATTAGGCCTCAAATCATCTGAGGTCTGGCGCACTCCCCGAGCTCCCCAGGTTGGGAACCACTGCATGCTTGTTCAATTCTCAACAATGTGGCGCCCTCTGCTGTCCTAACATTTCACTTTTTAAATATTATAAAATATATTTTAAACCTGAAAAATTACATGGAGGCTTTTGTATGTTGTTTACGTACTCACCTTGATCACCCCCTCTGTAAAAGTGTCCTTTCGGGCCTGTTATATAAACATAGACTACATAATGTCTGTATTTGTTTTAATCTTTTTTTTTCACCCATGCAGGTTTGTCTGAGGTTCTTCTCCATAATCAGTGTTTTATTTACAATAGATGCAGAAAGCTATACATTTTACTACTGTGGCCATATTTTAGAAGCCTTAGAACGTGTACAACATTTTAAGATATTTTCACCGCTTTACCTTTCAGCCTTTCTGAGGTAAGATGAACTAGCTTTTTCTGCAGAAGTGATTTTTTCACTTGTCAAATTCCTCGTATGTGTTAACCTACCTGGTATACACCTGTTTCTGATTCTGATTCTTTTGAAAAGCAGATCCAGGATATTGCAACACATCACTTTCTGTAGCTGATATTACCCAGAAATCAAACACAGGTGTGGCAAAGATGACTTCTTGTTAATTTGCAGAACAAGTTCCAACGGCATGTTGTGTGTTATTCCATGTTTTAGGAGGCTAATCTAAAGTGTATCAGCTACACTGAATGATAACCTGCTGTTACTGTGATGTTTGAACTGCTTCTGTCTGGAAGTGTGTTTTGTTGTTCTCTGATGATGCACTGCAGGGTTTATATACTGTAATTAAAACTGTGTTATTACAATCAAATGTTTGAATAAAACATGATTTCTTTCCCGATTCTTTTCCAGATCTTTTTAACATTTTTGATAATAAATTATTATTTTGAATTTCCCAAATAATCTCTATTCCGCAATTATTTTAAGGTTGAGAAACACTTTAAAGGGGACCTATCATGCAAAATGCACTTTTGTACGTCTTTTATACATGAATATGTGTCCCCGGTGTTCCAGGGAACTCACCAAGTGTCAGAAAACACAACCCTCTCTCTTTTCCTCCATACCCAAATCTCTAAAAAAGGAGCTGCAACGGATCCAGATTTGAACACTGTCCTGACATCACAGAAGTGGCGCTACGGCTATTGGGCCAACTCTCCACCTATCAGGGGAATGTGGGGTTGGGCCACGGCCGGCCATTGCTGCTCGAAAGCGCTGGAGACGCTGTAGTACATATGCCAGGCCTGTAAGTGGCGCTGTAGTCTGCCACAAAAGCAGCGAAGAAGACTTCCCGGCCATAGTTACCATGGTTACCCTTCTGTTTATTCTCCGCTGTGGCTTTTTTTCTCCCTCCCCGAGGCAAGCGTTAGTGATGTGTCGGTCGCGAACGAGCCGGCTCAAAGAGCCGGCTCTTTTAAGTGAACGACGGGAGCCGGCTCGCGCCCGCGAACGAGCCATTTTTTTTTGTTATTTTGTTGTTGTTAAGTAATACAAGACAGAATGATATGATCTCCGCGCTACAGCTGCTCCGTGCATGCATGCAGTGACATGTAATATCCAAGGATTAGAGACTGTTGGATGCTGCTGTTTTGAGCATTGCAATACATTTATTTGTATTATGTTTTTTTATGATTAGAGACGGTTGGATGCTGCTGTACTGAGCATTGCAATATATTTATTTTCACTATGTTATTTATTTATGATTATCCTTGGGCTCAGCAAAGATTTGATGTCAGCTGTTGCTGTCTTTTTTTCTATAGTTACTACTGAAATAGAGCCCTGCTGTTTTGTCAGGGCCTTTTCTTTAAATATAATTTTAAAATGTCGATACAGTAGCCCCTTTTTTAAAATGTCTATGCTTACGTTTTTATCTCAATCTCAATCTTTATTTATTTATATAGCACATTTAAAACAACCTTCAGTTGACCAAAGTGCTGTACAGGCAATACATATTAAATAACACAATGGGAGTACAATAATAAAACAATAATTAAAAACATGATAAAAAGCACAATAACTAGAAAAATATTTTTAAAAAAACACATACAAATGTAAAAATGTAATGTTCAACTAGTATTAAAAGCCAGTGCAAAGAGGTGAGTTTTTAGCTGAGATTTAAAAAGTTCAATAGACTCAGCAGTCCGGATATGTACTGGGAGGCTGTTCCACAGTCTCGGAGCTGCAACACTGAAAGCCCTGTCACCTCGGGTTTTGTTATAGGTGTTGCTATCTGCTTTGTGTAGCGTGGTTCTACAAGCAAGTCTGTGCATTCATTGGGTGGTATCAGAGAGATACAAGGGTCTGTAAATGCAATGAAAACAATTGGCCACATCAAATAATTGATATTAAACATGTCATTTTTACTTTTGAATACTTCAGTACAAAGGATGTATTGAATAATTTAAGTGATATGTGTACACATATAAATCATGAGTCAAAACAAGGCTACATTTGATTGAATTATAAAAGGTATAATATGTGGTAAACTGAAGAGCCGTTTGGGAGCCGAAAGAGCCGGCTCTTCTTGGTGAGCCGAGCCAAATGATCCGGCTCACCAAGAAGAGCCGGAATTCCCATCACTAGCAAGCGTTTGATCCCGCTGCTTTAATTCAATGCAATCCCTCCCCGTCGAGGCAAGCACTGTAATTAGCCGCGTTCGCCTAGACCGGCATTTACAAATGTTCGCGCCTTTTTACTCTCTCACAAACATTGTAAACATCCGGGCTAGAGGTCACATGACTTCCGGTACGAAAACTTGCCTCAACAACATTAAACAAAGTTCAAGCATACATGAAGCACAATCCTCCGTGTTTGAACCTCTTAAATCGCTGCATAGCCGATTTATTTGGACTGGATTATCCCGGAGAGGCTAAACATTCTTTATAACACAGTTTCAGATTTGTGAAACCTTAATTCTATTTGTGAAAATACAAAAAACACATTCCTAGTATGTTGTAAAACTACATGGCGACTAAACAGATCTTGTATCTTGCTTATTTTCCCCTCTTAGGAAAGCGGACACGGGATGCGAATTTTTTTGACACCGTCCAGGCGTTGGAGGACCGGCGTGCCGTGGTGAAAGAGTCGATGCACGGGGATCAGATGGTGCTGTTCACCAAGGCCCAGGAAACGGAGGACAAGATGCTCACCAGTTCATTTTATATTATTGTTATTACTGTTATTATATAGTCTTGATACAACTGACACTTTATTTTATATTGATAATGTTCATTTACATGTACAACTTCTATTTTATTTACATTAAAAATGTGAACTTCTATTTACTGTTAAACAGATCTTGTATCTTGCTTATTTCTCCTGACACTTTATCTTTAGTGACCGTAGCATCCTATACATCACATGTAAGTGATTATTCTGATACCATCATGTTTCATCGGCAAAGCTTTATTTGTCATTTATCATCAATGTTGCAACCTTGTGGAGGAATGGCAGGGGCACATACACAAATATGATAATTTATATCATTTTAAATATTATTTGACCTAAAACTAAATGTTTTTATGATTGTCCTCTGAGGAGGACATGGGGATTTGCAAACCTTTAATTCCCCCCCCCATTTTACACAACACAAAATGGAGTCCACTGGGCCGAAACTAACATGTAGGTTTCCATAGTGTTTATGGCAGACGGATGCAGTGGGTCTCAGGAAGATATATATATAATAAAGGTGGGTTTGCTGCTGAGCCTATTTACTGTGCATACAACACACCTGGCACAGTTTATTGTTATTATATTGCCACACTGTACACTATTGTAATGTTACCTGTCTTGACTGGAAAATAAAAGAGAAACAAAAGCACTGTACAAAAGATCATCTTTATTGTCAAAATGTTTACAATTTACACGCTGTTCAGATGCCTCATAAAGCTGGGTCGCCGGTAAGGCAGTCCATTCGTCCCTGTACTCATTACTTTCACAAAGGTTATGTAATATGCAACATGCTGCCACCTGGAATGTGATCTTGTCCATCTTGCAGTCGTTTCTTTTCATCAAGCACCGCCACCTGCCCTTCAGTCTGCCAAAAGCGTTCTCCACCACCACTCGTGCTCGGCTTGTTTTGTTATTGTACGCAAGTTGCTCAGGCTGCATTAACTCAGTTACAAAGCTGTATAACATGAGCACAAACAGCACAACTTCAGTCGACTCCATCTCCATCATGTCTGAGGTCGGAAGGTAAACAACAGACAGTATACGCGGGAAGTTTTTCTTCTTCTTCTCTTGTTTTGCAGCGGATTGCAAACAACTTTAAGGTGCATACCGCCACCTACTGTACTCGCCGTGAAGTGGTTTGTGGCCTGCCAGTAAAGCCAAAGCAGAAGAAGAAGAAGTGACGTCAGCGGCTCATTTGCGTAATCTTCCCTCAGGGAAAAGTACTCCGGTGTGAACGCGATCTGTACTAAGTGCCCTGGGGTTAAAAGCGCCGGGGCTCTTAGTGCCGGAACTAAGTACAGGAAAGTACTTGGTGTGAACGCGGCTATTCTCTCCGGTTAGTCCACCAGCAGATGACAAACACCCACCTCTCCGCCTCTTCCAAGGAACGAGGGGACCGTGCGGCAAAGTTTCAGTTTCAGTTTCTTTCGCCGGTCAAGATGTCCGTTAAAGTTGAAATCTTCTGGACAAAATTTGAAAAGTGCCGGCCAAAGGTCTTCTTTGTTATGTATTGAGCTTTAAAACAAATGAATAACGACTTTATATAATAAAACACGGAGATCTCTTTTTCTCCCCCTCTTCTGACAGCCCAGCAGCTGATCAGAGCACGGCTCACCTCTCCTGCCAACCCGGTATCACGGCAAGACGTGAACATGTGACGATCTACCATGCTGGGAGACGTGAATATGTCACGGTTTCGTCCCTTCAAACGTGACAGTTACACGGTATTGTTAACATGGCCCAACCATTGGAGAAATACCCGGAAGTGCCAAGCAAATGGTCTACCGCGCCTATTGGTCGGTTTTTATTGTCAAAATTAGATGTTTTTAATTTATTTTTTAATCGTCACACTTGATTTCGCCGATTTTCTTGTTGCCCTAGCTGGTCGACACCTCTTTTAGCAGAAACAAAGGCTACATTAATGTATTAAATCGATGTTAATCCATGTGTGTGGATCATAGACTGGTGTGGATGTGGAATTAACGGACGTGACGTTGTGTGATTGCGTTGCCAGGCAACACAATTTACAAACTCTTCAACTACAACCCTAATTATATTTAAAAACATTTTAGACGGCCTCACGAAATACTTTAATGTAAATTAAAATGTAAATGTGAAGGGATGTGTGTAATGTGATGATTGACATTATTCACCCACGGATCTATGGGTTGGGGGTATTGTTCCGCACGGACATTTTAGTTAACCGGACTTACTGTTGATGTGAAATCCGAAAATAAATACGTTATACACCATAACGGTGCACAGCTGATATAAAAGGACTTGTCGTTTTTAAAGATATTACTGATTTTCTTTGAATATAAGAATGTAAATACTGAGTTGAGAGAATAGTCAGGGGATTTGGGTGATGGGAGACACATCTATGGATTCAGAATTTCAATAGCTTACTGTTAAATGACGGATATACCTTTCTGTCTGTGATGTTTTACAAATCAGATATTAGAAGTAAAACATGTGAAATAATATAGCAATATCCTGTACAATTATGTGAAAACATGAATAAAACTACACATCTTCAGATGTTATACATACACAAGTGTCCTACACTAATAATACAAAGTTATTATGGCTGTGTGTACCTTGTGTGCACCGCCTAGTGGTTAAAGCACGTTATTGAATTAGTTGTGTATATGATATGTCAAAGAACCTTAGAAAATCTTGAAAGGGATATGCAAAATAGCCATTATATATAGTCTTTAATGAACTATTAGTAGAGAATAACGAGTAATGAATATACTTTATAGGGATCTGCAGATAAATGTTTAGTCTTCTCAAGCAGCAACTATCAAATATCTCTTCTGATTGTTGGCACTTGACAATCACCTTTCCCTGAATTTTACTCAGGTGTAACTAAAGCCTGATTTAAGGGTTGTTTATATTTCACATCATTAATCAGAATCTGCAAAGTAACTAAAATAAATGTAGTGGAGTAAAAATACCAGGTTAACCTCTGAATTGTAGTGGAGTAGAATTGCTGTTTTGTTTAGTAATGGATATTGAATATGGAATAAAGGTTTTGACAAGACCTGGTGTAACAATAATCAAAAAGGACATTAAAAGAGCTCCAGATGTCAATGATCTAAACAAAACAGCACACCTGAAATGTATTAAATACTTTATTAAGGGCAGTGAATTCGTTTTTTCTGTATGTTTTTCAAATCAGTGTTATACAGTAAGTGTCATAGACAGTGTTACATTGCTATTATTATCCTTAAAATATATATAAAACAAAACCACTTATGATCTTTTTTTTTGGGTGGTTTACTAATGACAGTTAATTCTGTTTCTGCTATTGATGGTTTCATTTTTGTGAAAAATAATAAAATAATCAAATTCAATAACGTGCTTTAACCACTAGATGTGCCTTTCTATCAGCTGTGCACCGTTATGGTGTAAATACAGCCTATCTACCAATTGGATCAAATATAAAAGTCAGCCGAATTAGTATTGATACTGCAAGGAGACGTATTGTGTGAAAAGAAATGTAAGATGTTGTTTAATTGCTGATATATTTATGATCCACGTCACGTTTTCAGTTTTGGCGGCAGTGCTTCCTGTTTGTCCAGAAGTCTTCTCATCAGGGCTCTATAAATACAGAACTACGGCAGATATGTCATATGTAATGCAGCCGAACCGTGTATTACAATGCCGTTATGTAATAACCTCCAAAGAGAAAAGCAAGCAAACTCGGAATAAAGTATTATTGTATTTTTTTTTTCGGATTTCACATCAACAGTAAGTCCGGTTAACTAAAATGTCCGTGCGGAACAATACCCCCAACCCATAGATCCGTGGGTGAATAATGTCAATCATCACATTACACACATCCCTTCACATTTACATTTTAATTTACATTAAAGTATTTCGTGAGGCCTTCTTAAATGTTTTTAAATATAATTAGGGTTGTAAGGCAAGGCAAGGCAAGGCAAGTTTATTTATATAGCACCTTTCAACACAAGGCAATTCAAAGTGCTTTACAAAAATGGAAGACATTAAGAAAATGGCATTTAAAATCAGTCATTAAAAATAAAAGATAATAAAATAAACATTAAAAGAAAAAATACATGGATAAAAGTTACAGTGCAGTTTAAGATGTGAATAGTTCAATTAAAAGCAGCGGCAAAAAGAAAAGTCTTCAGCCTGGATTTAAAAGTAGTCAGAGTTGCAGCGGACCTGCAGGTTTCTGGGAGTTTGTTCCAGATATTTGGAGCATAATAACTGAACGCTGCTTTACCATGTTTAGTTCTGACTCTGGGGACAGAAAGCTGACCAGTCCCTGAAGACCTGAGAGTTCTGGATGGTTCATAATTTAGCAGTAGGTCAGACATGTATTTTGGGCCTAAACCATTCAAAGCTTTATAAACCAGCAACAATATTTTGAAATCTATTCTTTGACACACAGGAAGCCAGTGTAAGGACTTCAGAACAGGAGTGATGTGATCCACTTTCTTAGTGTCAGTGAGGACTCGAGCAGCGGCGTTCTGAATCAGCTGCAGCTTTCTAATAGATTTTTTAGTGAGGCCTGTAAAGACACCATTACAGTAGTCCAGTCTACTGAAGATAAAAGCATGGACAAGTTTTTCCAAATCCTGCTGTGACATTAGTCTTTTAATCCTAGATATGTTCTTTCGGTGATAGTAGGCTGATTTAGTAACTGTTTTAATGTGACTGTTGAAACTCAGGTCAGAGTCCATGACTACACCTAGATTTCTGGCTTTATCTGTAGTTTTGAACAGTGCAGACTGAAGCTCAGCGCTAACTTTTATACGTTCTGCCTTGGCTCCAAAAACCATTACCTCAGTTTTATCTTTGTTTAATTGGAGAAAGTTCTGACACATCCAGTCATTGATTTGTTCAATGCACTTACTCAGTGTTTGAATTGGAGCATAGTCTCCTGGTGAAATTGTTACGTAAATTTGTGTGTCATCCGCATAGCTATGGTAACTTATTTTGTTGTTTTTCATTATCTGAGCCAGTGGTAGCATGTAGATGTTAAAGAGAAGAGGCCCCAAGATGGAGCCTTGAGGTACCCCACATGTCATATTTGTCAACTCAGATGTGTATTTACCTATAGAAACAAAGTTTTTTCTGTCCTTTAAGTAGGACTCAAACCAATTTAGAACTGTTGCCGAAAGTCCCACCCAGTTTTCTAGTCGGTCTAGTAATATGTTGTGGTCAACAGTGTCAAACGCAGCACTGAGATCTAATAATACTAACACTGAAGTTCTGCCACTGTCTGTGTTTTAGTGGATGTCATTGAAGACCTTTACAAGAGCAGTCTCAGTGCTGTGGTTTGGACGAAAGCCTGACTGGAACACATCCAAACAGTTATTTAAATGCAAGAAGTTACTCAACTGTTGAAATACAACTTTTTCAATGATTTTACCTAGAAATGGCAGGTTTGATATTGGCCTGTAATTGTTCATTACTGAAGCATCTAGATTATTCTTTTTTAAGAGCGGTTTAATGACTGCAGTTTTCAGTGCCTGTGGAAAAATACCTGAGTGAAGAGATGTGTTTACTATATGAAGTAGATCTGAGGCCATGCAAGGAAAAACATCTTTGAAAAATCCTGTTGGAATAATATCAAGGCAGCAGGAGGAGGATTTCAGAAGTTGAATAATGTCCTCTAAGTTTTTATCATTAATCTGATGGAATTGTGTCATGGTGTTTGAATTGATATTAGGTGGACACAGGGACAACACATTTGCTGTACCTGATTACCGACGTAGATTAACGTCCCTGTAGCTTCTTATTGCACTAAGAAGTATATTGCACTGTATATATATATATACAGATATATATATATATATACAGTGCAATAATTCTTTCATGCTAAATGAAGCTCTGTTGCTTGGATATCACTAGATCCTGTTACAGCGTAATATAAAAGTACATAACGATTGATGTGTAAATTAGCATAATTACTAGCTAACCGCTAGCTGCTAACTGCCGCCTCGTTAATATCAAATCTATCATAATAACAAACCATTACCATGCTGTCATGAACGTGCGATGCTGTTACGTGTACGCAAATTGACGTGCTTGATGTGAATGAGCATTTTGGGGGGCATGGTTAAAGTTGCGCATGCGCTATGAGCGCACATACGGGTACTTCTCAGGCATGCCGGGTAATCTGTGACGTTTCGCTCTCTCAAAAGTTGGGCCATTTTATCATCATGCGCGAATGAGCAACTCTCACAGGAATGAATGAGGCCCCGCCTCCCACGCTGTATCCAGTTCTTATTATACATCCATGATGCAGACTCGCTGTTTGAGGGCTTGATAGCCCACTCCCCCTCCACCCCGCTCCACACTCGTTGGTTTAGAACAGCACTTAATGTGGCGGACCCTCCGCGCGAACGCGCAAACGGAGGGGTAGTGTGTAGGGGTAGGGTGTAGGGGGCGGTTTGGGATTGGGCCAGAGAGTTATGACAACGGAAGTCCAAAATGTTCCCCGGAAGTTCGTGGCGGGACATTTGAATGCATGATTACCGGAGATAGAACTACGATCTTTGGTAATAAGTAGTGAATAAAGGTTTTGATTTGCAATATTTATACAACATACCGATATGTGTATGTATTTACATCAATATGTTTTAAAAATAAAATAGAATCTGCTCATATTTATGGGTAATATTAGGAATAGTGTGAACAGCTAGTTTACTTGTTAACATATACATGTTAGGCTAACGTTGCCTTGGTTAAAGAGCCTGTTGCTGTTGTGTATTGCTTTGAATGATTTAAAACAAATATTATCTTCTTAAACAGGTATGGTAGTCAGGAGCATCACTTCCTAATGTTTATTGATATATTTAGAGGGAGGGGATGGCAAGGAATGCTTCAAAATTTAGATTAGATTCATTTCTACCATTTTTTTAAATTCATGGTGGTTTCAGTAATCCCATGGTACTTGAGGACATAAGACTTTATGACTTTCAGAAAGGACAGGAGACCAACAGGTGACTATCAATGGACTAGCAGCAGCATGATGATTGGGTTGTTTTATTTGGGGTTAAAGACATTGTCAGAATAAGTGAGACATGGATTTAACTTCTGTTAGACAGCTATATGCCATACATTTTTGCATACATTCACACTAAATATTTATTCAGTATGATAGCTGTCTAACAGAAGTTAAATCCATGTCTCACTTATTCTGACAATGTATTTAACCCCAAATAAAACAACCCAATAAAAAGAGTTGTTAAATAATAGTGAAGTCACGTTGTAATAACAATAATCTCTCTCGGTTCTTTTTCTGCTTTGCCAAAAGCCACTGTGTCAAGTGTCCTATTAGAGTTGCCGTATGTAGTTGTCCAATATGGCGGACCATCTCGCACATGCGCAGTACAGATCGGGCAGGGGGACAGATCGGGTAGTGACAGCCATCTATGAACAATAGATGATATACAACTTTATAAATGAAATATTGTGATGCTGTTTGCTCATCTCTTTTCTTGAAAATGTTTATTAGATCATGTTTAAGATTAAAACCCAGGAAGCCCTGACAATAAAAGTCTCAATTTCCCATCCCATGATTATCTGATATTTCAAGCAAGTCTACCTAAAGTTTGGTAACTATTAATCTGCATTCACATGATTTGCTCTTTTCTAATTGCAGGTTGTCCGCAGAGCTTTGTGGTGAAAACAGTTAAGTTCAGTTTCTGAGTTTCCTCCTCTGCTAGCTTGTGCCTCTTAGCACAGCTGTTCTGATTGGATGTGCGTAGAAAGGTCAACGTTGAAATAACTTGACGTTTTTATGCAGCGCTCGACAACAGAAACACAAAGTCAGCACAGAGCTGTTTACCGTGAATCCTGAACGCAGATCTATGATACGATAAACGTTATTGTCCCTGTAAGGACATTTGTTCTGACTCCATCCTGCAGGTCCTCAGGAGATAGGAATCATACATACTACCTAGTACACAATGAGACACATTAACATATTAACATGTGACTTATGTAAATATACACAGTTAAAGATGAGAGCATTAGTAATACTCTGCAAACATTATTTCTGACTCATGACAGAAGCACATTAACAGAGAAGATGTTTGGACAACTTTTTATGTTAAATGTATTATTCTAAAACTATTTATCTTAAAATTAAATGAAACGTGTTCTGTGTGAATTGTGTTCACCTTCCTCCAAGTGAGATATTACAGTTTAGTTGATACAGTCATATATGTCTGTCCTGTTCTTTATTTAAAAGCCTGTTTTATCAAGTTTTTGATTCAGTCAGTGGTTTTAACTTCTGCTGATTGCTATGAGATCAGTGTGATCACAAGCAAACCATTTGTTGAAAACACAAAACAGCTAAACAATCAATTATTTCAATAGAAAAGCACGAGGAAGAATCTTACCCCCGATGTATACATGGATCTCAGCTTTAATCTGATGGTTGATCTCCTCCTGAGTGACCACACAGTGATAGAGGTCTGTTTTGGTGACAGTAGTTTGGAGGGTCACGTCGTAGCTGCCTCCTCTCTCTGAGACCTGAGGGTCTGCAGCAGGGACCATGTTTCCAGAGCGGTTCCTCCACTCCACTTTAGGTTTTGGAAAAGCTCCATAAACTTCACACTGCAGCAGAGCCCAGTCCTTTGTTTCCTTTGGTGATGTGACAGATGGCTCTGGAGATGCACCTGTGGAACAAGGTATGACAATAATATATCAAGCACGTTCACCGGATTTCAAATTGATGTAAATGAGGATTAAAATCTAGAAAGTTCAAATTCAAATGTGCAGGAACCAAGACTATTGAATGTATTTAACGTGAGACCATCCAATACTCTTCAGATTCAGGACTCACCTGGGATGTTTTCCTCTGTCCTTTAAGATAGGATCTGAAAGGCAAAAAAACAAACAGATATGTGTTACAACTCTTGTGTAATATTATGGGCTGTCCTCAGAAACGTGTTATACAACAAATATATGTACTATCTTGAACAAAAAAAGAAGCACCAGTCTCAAGATGAACATTGTCACACAGGAAGATGAATGCTGCAGATTTAATGTATATGAGACTTGTTTGTTTCTGTATATAAGAAGGCTTATTTGCTGTTTTATGAGATTCACCAACAACGAGCTCAATGCAGAATTCTTCACGAGGCTGTAGCTTTGGAAAATAGCAGGTGTAACTTCCACTGTCGATCACCTTCGTCTTCCTGATGAAGATGGAGGCGTTTCCGTGCTTCAGTTCATTTTGAAAATGTGAGACTCGTCCTTTAAACTGCTCACTCTGACCTGAATGACGATCATAATGAACAGCAGAATCGTACATGAAGACTTCGTGCTGAGTTTCTCCTCCCTGACCGACCTTCTTCCAGTCAAACAGTTTCTTTAGGAGGTTTTCTCTGGTGCTGGGGGAGCAGGGTAAAATAACATCTGTCCCTTCTGTGGAGATCACTTTGCTGTCAGCTGGAAGATAGAAACATGTGTTACTCAGTGTGTTCACCTGCAGAGGCTGAACACACACACACACACACACACACAGACAGACACACACACACACACACACACACACACACACACACACACACACACACACACACACACACACACACACACACACACACACACACACACACACACACACACACACACACACACACACACACACACACACACGCTCATTTAGCTTGGTCAGATACATTTACTTGGCCCTTCAGTTCGGTCAGAGCAGCATCAGGGCCGTCATGTGATCTAAATCTCCTACAGTGTGTGTGTGTGTGTGTGTGTGTGTGTGTGTGTGTGTGTGTGTGTGTGTGTGTGTGTGTGTGTGTGTGTGTGTGTGTGTGTGTGTGTGTGTGTGTGTGTGTGTGTGTGTCATTTGTCTTCATAGCAATAATTTCTTTGCTCTCTCTCTAATTTGACCAGAAATGATATTACATTGATTCCTATTGGAGGACAAAAGCACTGAATCTGACCTTAATACTTTATTTATTTTATAAAGATCCATACATGTTTTTGTGTAAAGACATCCCTTAATGGTGTTTTTATGAGAGATCATATAAAGGTCAGGTTATAATCATGTTGCAATGGGCGCTCCATTTCTTTATAGGCTTTCTTCTGATGACGCATTACTTACTAATATGACCAATACAAAAGCAGCCTAATAATATTCTGTTTCCAGACTTCTGCATGTTTTGTGAGCCTTTTAGATGTAATGAAATTACCAAAATGATAACGTAATGTTGTGTGAATAAGAGTGTAAGAGGTGGGAGTATGTCCTACATGTGCAGGTCATGAGCAAGTCTCAAGTCTTAACCTACAAGTCTCAAGCAAGTCCCAAGTCACTGTGGTGAGAGTCAAGCAAGTCAAGTCATTGCTCAGGTCAAGCAAGTCATACGAAACTCTGATGAATAACCCCAGTTTCCACATTTAAATCAGTTAAAATATTGTGGTACACACACACACACACACACACACACACACACACACACACACACACACACACACACACACACACACACACACACACACACACACACACACACACACACACACACACACACACAAACTGCAGTAATGATGCCAAATGGCTACCAGCCACTACGAACATCTCCAAAATCAACAGACTTTAACTGTTCATTTCCAGAGAAGGTGTTCATCAACGGTTACTCTGTACGTCATTCCACTTACTATGGTGAAATAAATATTTAGTTCAGGGAAACAAGGAACCGGTTTAAGGTGTTTTATTGTCTTTGCATTATAAACACAACACAACTTGGTTTGGCATCATACCAATCCACTACGCCGCATTTATACATTGCATTGGTTAAATTCCCAGTAACTTGGTAATGAGGAGGGCGCAAATCTCCCAGCATGCACTGCTCACAGATTTGTTTTTAAGATAAAGTTCCCTAGAAGTCTTCCTGTGGACCTACCCACAAACGCACGCACGCACGCACACTGATAAAAGATACAATCTCATTTTCAATGCTGATCTGGCCAAGAAGGCAGCAACATTACACATAACACATTACACATTACACATAACACAAACATATAAAATACAGAGAACACAACTAAGAAAACAAAAGACGAAAAGCAGTCACTACATTGTGCACATTAGGACAGTAAGAAAGGTACTACTTATTACTGCAAGAGCAGCTGGTGGTGAGGACTTCAGACAACTTCAATTTAAAACATGCTATTGAGACAAGTGCCCTCAGTTTGAGGCGTGATTGAAGGTCATTCCAAGACCAAGGACCATAATCAAAAAGACTCCTTTTTCCAGCCTCAGTCCGCACGGCAGGAACCTGGAACCGTATCCAGGCACTGGGTCTGAGGTTGTAAGAGTCACTAACTGGAGCAAATCTGACACATATGTACAGTGGAAGCTTACCTAAAATGGCTTTATACATTAATAAAAAACAATGTTGCATCCTACGCATAGTAAGTGAGGACCATCCAGTTAGGCTATACAGTGTGCAATGATGAGTCCTATAGGGTGCATTTGATATGTAACGCAGTGCAGCATGGTAGAGTGGGTCAAGTTTGGCCAAAACAGTGGGACAGGCAAATCTATAAATGGTATCACCGTAGTCCAGCTGGGACAGGAATAAGCCAGAGACCAACCTTTTACGGGATGAAAGAAATATTTAGATCAGGGAAACAAGAAACCGGTTTTTATCTGGATTCTTGTTTATTATTTAATAGTTGCTTCTACAGTGAATAAAGTGAAAATAAATCAAATGCTCACAAATAATAATAATTACAAAGTATAAAAGCTCTGAATTAAATTACCTATTACTATTAGTGACATTATAGTGCACCTAAAGATTCCTATCAGTCTGTTTGTTAGACTTATTTTAAATAAAGATAAGTTAAAGTGTTTCTCAACCTTAAAATAATTGTGGAATAGAGATTATTTGGGAAATTCAAAATAATTTATTATCAAAAATGTAAAAAAATCTGGAAAATAATCGGGAAAAAAATCATGTTTTATTCAAACATTTGATTGTAATAATGCAGTTTTAATTACAGTATAGAAACCCTGCAGTGCATCATCAGAGAACAACAAAACACACTTCCAGACAGAAGCAGTTCAAACATCACAGTAACAGCAGGGTATCATTCAGGGTAGCTGATACACTTTGGATTAGCCCCTTAAGACATGAAATGCTGTTGGAACTTGTTCTGCAAATTAACAAGAAGTCATCTTTGCCACACCTGTTTGATTTCTGGGTAATATCAGCTACAGAAAGTGATGTGTTGCAATATCCTGGATCTGCTTTTGAAAAGACAAGGCAACAGCGGTAATTAAAATGTAAAAGTCTCAAAAATGCTACAACTACTGTCACAAACTGGATGAATGTAAAGTATTTCGTTAAAGGAGGATGAAAGCGTAATTAAGGAGCACTATTGGAGTGACTTTGATGGTTATTGGACTCAGGGTTAATTAATTTGGATTCCCGCTGTATGAAGAAATTAAAGGACGGCGCAAGTGCAAACAATTCACAAAGGGATTAAACTGTTTAAAACACATGCTCAAAGTGAGCCGGATTTTGCCGATGTGTTTATGTGGATTCAAAAATCGTAAATAATCTACAAAATGGAGCAGACCGATCTGATCGTAGCAACTGTGACAAATAATCTGAAACCGGCATGGACAATGACTATGTTTTAAAAATGCGCTTCTCCAGACAAGCCTGGTTTGGACACTTTACGGGCAGAAGAAACATTTCTATTAAAGAAAGAATTATACATTTCTGTCTTTTTATGCCTTTATTAGCTACTAACTTGAATCTTTATTCAAATTGAACAAGGCTTTTAGCGACAATCATGTATTGCGTTACAATTATATGTAAAAAAAATAAAAAATGAAATATGATATTAGGCCTCAAATCATCTGAGGTCTGGCGCACTCCCCGAGCTCCCCAGGTTGGGAACCACTGCATGCTTGTTCAATTCTCAACAATGTGGCGCCCTCTGCTGTCCTAACATTTCACTTTTTAAATATTATAAAATATATTTTAAACCTGAAAAATTACATGGAGGCTTTTGTATGTTGTTTACGTACTCACCTTGATCACCCCCTCTGTAAAAGTGTCCTTTTGGGCCTGTTATATAAACATAGACTACATAATGTCTGTATTTGTTTTAATCTTTTTTTTTCACCCATGCAATTCTCTCTCTGATTTTCATCTAAATATCACCTGGAAATCTGTCTCAGCATGATTGTACAGGATGTAGGAGCCCATTCACCCTGTACCAACCTGCAGTGAAGCTGAAGTGAAAGGTCTATTTGGATGTTTTTAGGTTTGTCTGAGGTTCTTCTCCATAATCAGTGTTTTATTTACAATAGATGCAGAAAGCTATACATTTTACTACTGTGGCCATATTTTAGAAGCCTTAGAACGTGTACAACATTTTAAGATATTTTCACCGCTTTACCTTTCAGCCTTTCTGAGGTAAGATGAACTAGCTTTTTCTGCAGAAGTGATTTTTTCACTTGTCAAATTCCTCGTATGTGTTAACCTACCTGGTAATACACCTGTTTCTGATTCTGATTCTTTTGAAAAGCAGATCCAGGATATTGCAACACATCACTTTCTGTAGCACGTATTACCCAGAAATGAAACACAGGTGTGGCAAAGATGACTTCTTGTTCATTTGCAGAACAAGTTCCAACGGCATGTTGTGTGTTATTCCATGTTTTAGGAGGCTAATCTAAAGTGTAACAGCTACACTGAATGATAACCTGCTGTTACTGTGATGTTTGAACTGCTTCTGTCTGGAAGTGTGTTTTGTTGTTCTCTGATGATGCACTGCAGGGTTTATATACTGTAATTAAAACTGAATTATTACAATCAAATGTTTGAATAAAACATGATTTCTTTCCCGATTCTTTTCCAGACCCTTTTAACATTTTTGATAATAAATTATTATTTTGAATTTCCCAAATAATCTCTATTCCGCAATTATTTTAAGGTTGAGAAACACTTTAAAGGGGACCTATCATGCAAAATGCACTTTTGTACGTCTTTTATACATGAATATGTGTCCCCGGTGTTCCAGGGAACTCACCAAGTGTCAGAAAACACAACCCTCTCTCTTTTCCTCCATACCCAAATCTCTAAAAAAGGAGCTGCAACGGATCCCGATTTGAACACTGTCCTGACGTCACAGAAGTGGCGCTACGGCTATTGGGCCAACTCTCCACCTATCAGGGGAATGTGGGGTTGGGCCACAGCCGGCCATTGCCGCTCGAAAGCGCTGGAGACGCTGTAGTACATATGCCAGGCCTGTAAGTGGCGCTGTAGTCTGCCACAAAAGCAGCGAAGAAGACTTCCCGGCCATAGTTACCATGGTTACCCTTCTGTTTATTCTCCGCTGTGGCTTTTTTTCTCCCTCCCCGAGGCAAGCGTTTGATCCCGCTGCTTTAATTCAATGCAATCCCTCCCCGTCGAGGCAAACACTGTAATTAGCCGCGTTCGCCTAGACCGGCATTTACAAATGTTCGCGCCTTTTTACTCTCTCACAAACATTGTAAACATCCGGGCTAGAGGTCACATGACTTCCGGTACGAAAACTTGCCTCAACAACATTAAACAAAGTTCAAGCATACATGAAGCACAATCCTCCGTGTTTGAACCTCTTAAATCGCTGCATAGCCGATTTATTTGGACTGGATTATCCCGGAGAGGCTAAACATTCTTTATAACACAGTTTCAGATTTGTGAAACCTTAATTCTATTTGTGAAAATACAAAAAAGGGAGATTTCAGTGCTTTTTTTTACATGTGGACCACATTAGACCAGGTCCTGATCTAAAACCACTATACCTAGACTCATCAAATCTGGACTGGATTATCCCAGAGAGGCTAAACATTCTTTATAACACAGTTTCAGATTTGTGAAACCTTAATTCTATTTGTGAAAATTAGGGCTGTCAAGTTAACGCGTTAATAACGCGTTAACGCACATTTTTTTTAACGCCACTAATTATTTTAACGCGATTAACGCATGTGTATTTTTTGTCCTCGGCCGCCCCGTAGTTTCAGAGCGCATCGAGTTTAAAATACCATCTACAAGCTGATGCTGACAGCCCCGCTCCTGCCGCCCGCTTGTGGCAGACCACACTTCCACGCTCACCGGCAGGCCCGGACTGGCCATCGGGAGGACCGGGAGGGTGTGTATGTGTGGGGCGACTCGCGCGAGCGAGGCACACCTTACGTGTTGTTGTTGTTAGCATCTGGTGCTAGCTAGCTGCACTAACGGATATAAGGAGCTGTTTCAATGACATTTCGCCGACAACTGCGCCGAGCACTTGACTTTATGCAGGCAGCCAGACAGTGGGACATTGTACGAAAAGTCAGCACACTCAGCACGGATAGTACGCGCAACATGATTGCAGCTCCCGTTCGAGCATATGCCTTGAGCTGCACATACTGTAGCTCCAACGATCCATCACAGTGTCTCCACACACACACACACACACACACACACACACACACACACACACACACACACACACACACACACACACACACACACACACACACACACACACACACACACACACACACACACACACACACACACACACACACACACACACACACACACACACACACACACACAGTATTGTATTATTGTATGAGAGAGGTTCTAGGTTGAATTGAGGCGAATATTTGTAATGTTCAGAGGTTGTTGTGTTTAATATTCATGAGAATATTTGTCATTGTTCAAATGATAATAAACAAACATATAAAGCATATTTGTCCACTCATATGTTGATAAGAGTATTAAAAACTTGAAAAATATCCCTCTAAGGTACATTTAGAACAGATACAAAATGTGCGATTAATTTGCGATTAATCGCGATTAACTATGGACAATCATGCGATTAATCGCGATTAAATATTTTAATCGACTGACAGCCCTAGTGAAAATACAAAAAACACATTCCTAGTATGTTGTAAAACTACATGGCGACTAAACAGATCTTGTATCTTGCTTATTTTCCCTCTTAGGAAAGCGGACACGGGATGCGAATTTTTTTGACACCGTCCAGGCGTTGGAGGACCGGCGTGCCGTGGTGAATGAGTCGATGCACGGGGATCAGATGGTGCTGTTCACCAAGGCCCAGGAAACGGAGGACAAGATGCTCACCAGTTCATTTTATATTATTGTTATTACTGTTATTATATAGTCTTGATACAACTGACACTTTATTTTATATTGATAATGTTCATTTACATGTACAACTTCTATTTTATTTACATTAAAAATGTGAACTTCTATTTACTGTTAAACAGATCCTGAAGCTTGCTTATTTCTCCTGACACTTTATCTTTAGTGACCGTAGCATCCTATACATCACATGTAAGTGATTATTCTGATACCATCATGTTTCATCGGTTATAAACTGGCAAAGCTTTATTTGTCATTTATCATCAATGTTGCAACCTTGTGGAGGAATGGCAGGGGCACATACACAAATATGATAATTTATATCATTTTAAATATTATTTGACCTAAAACTAAATGTTTTTATGATTGTCCTCTGAGGAGGACATGGGGATTTGCAAACCTTTAATTCCCCCCCCCATTTTACACAACACAAAATGGAGTCCACTATGGGCCGAAACTAACATGTATGTTTCCATAGTGTTTATGGCAGACGGATGCAGTGGGTCTCAGGAAGATAAATAATAACGGTGGGTTTGCTGCTGAGCCTATTTACTGTGCATACAACACACCTGGCACAGTTTATTGTTATTATATTGCCACACTGTACACTATTGTAATGTTACCTGTCTTGACTGGAAAATAAAAGAGAAACAAAAGCACTGTACAAAAGATCATCTTTATTGTCAAAATGTTTACAATTTACACGCTGTTCAGATGCCTCATGAAGCTGGGTCGCCGGTAAGGCAGTCCATTCGTCCCTGTACTCATTACTTTCACAAAGGTTATGTAATATGCAACATGCTGCCACCTGGATTTTGATCTTGTCCATCTTGCAGTCGTTTCTTTTCATCAAGCACCGCCACCTGCCCTTCAGTCTGCCAAAAGCGTTCTCCACCACCACTCGTGCTCGGCTTGTTTTGTTATTGTACGCAAGTTGCTCAGGCTGCATTAACTCAGTTACAAAGCTGTATAACATGAGCACAAACAGCACAACTTCAGTCGACTCCATCTCCATCATGTCTGAGGTCGGAAGGTAAACAACAGACGCCTAATGTAGAGCGAGTGGGTGGGCGTCGCAGTATACGCGGGAAGTTTTTCTTCTTCTTCTCTTGTTTTGCAGCGGATTGCAAACAACTTTAAGGTGCATACCGCCACCTACTGTACTCGCCGTGAAGTGGTTTGTGGCCTGCCAGTAAACCCAAAGCAGAAGAAGAAGAAGTGACGTCAGCGGCTCATTTGCGTAATCTTCCCTCAGGGAAAAGTACTCCGGTGTGAACGCGATCTGTACTAAGTGCCCTGGGGTTAAAAGCGCCGGGGCTCTTAGTGCCGGAACTAAGTACAGGAAAGTACTTGGTGTGAACGCGGCTATTCTCTCCGGTTAGTCCACCAGCAGATGACAAACACCCACCTCTCCGCCTCTTCCAAGGAACGAGGGGACCGTGCAGCAGAGTTTCAGTTTCAGTTTCTTTCGCCGGTCAAGATGTCCGTTAAAGTTGAAATCTTCCGGACAAAATTAGAAAAGTGCCGGCCAAAGGTCTTCTTTGTTATGTATTGAGCTTTAAAACAAATGAATAACGACTTTATATAATAAAACACGGAGATCTCTTTTTCTCCCTCTCTTCTGACAGCCCAGCAGCTGATCAGAGCACGGCTCACCTCTCCTGCCAACCCGGTATCACGGCAAGACGTGAACATGTGACGATCTACCATGCTGGGAGACGTGAATATGTCACGGTTTCGTCCCTTCAAACGTGACAGTTACACGGTATTGTTAACATGGCCCAACCATTGGAGAAATACCCGGAAGTGCCAAGCAAATGGTCTACCGCGCCTATTGGTCGGTTTTTATCGTCAAAATTAGATGTTTTTAATTTATATTTTAATCGTCACACTTGATTTCGCCGATTTTCTTGTTGCCCTAGCTGGTCGACACCTCTTTTAGCAGAAACAAAGGCTACATTAATGTATTAAATCGATGTTAATCCATGTGTGTGGATCATAGACTGGTGTGGATGTGGAATTAACGGACGTGACGTTGTGTGATTGCGTTGCCAGGCAACGCAATTTACAAACTCTTCAACTACAACCCTAATTATATTTAAAAACATTTTAGACGGCCTCACGAAATACTTTAATGTAAATTCAAATGTAAATGTGAAGGGATGTGTGTAATGTGATGATTGACATTATTCACCCACGGATCTATGGGTTGGGGGTATTGTTCCGCACGGACATTTTAGTTAACCGGACTTACTGTTGATGTGAAATCCGAAAATAAATACGTTATACACCATAACGGTGCACAGCTGATATAAAAGGACTTGTCGTTTTTAAAGATATTACTGATTTTCTTTGAATATAAGAATGTAAATACTGAGTTGAGAGAATAGCCAGGGGATTTGGGTGATGGGAGACACATCTATGGATTCAGAATTTCAATAGCTTACTGTTAAATGACGGATATACCTTTCTGTCTGTGATGTTTTACAAATCAGATATTAGAAGTAAAACATGTGAAATAATATAGCAATATCCTGTACAATTATGTGAAAACATGAATAAAACTACACATCTTCAGATGTTATACATACACAAGTGTCCTACACTAATAATACAAAGTTATTATGGCTGTGTGTACCTTGTGTGCACCGCCTAGTGGTTAAAGCACGTTATTGAATTAGTTGTGTATATGATATGTCAATGAACCTTAGAAAATCTTGAAAGGGATATGCAAAATAGCCATTATATACAGTCTTTAATTAACTATTAGTAGAGAATAACGAGTAATGAATATACTTTATAGGGATCTGCAGATAAATGTTTAGTCTTCTCAAGCAGCAACTATCAAATATCTCTCCTGATTGTTGGCACTTGACAATCACCTTTCCCTGAATTTTACTCAGGTGTAACTAAAGCCTGATTTAACGGTTGTTTATATTTCACATCATTAATCAGAATCTGCAAAGTAACTAAAATAAATGTAGTGGAGTAAAAATACCAGGTTAACCTCTGAATTGTAGTGGAGTAGAATTGCTGTTTTGTTTAGTAATGGATATTGAATATGGAATAAAGGTTTTGACAAGACCTGGTGTAACAATAATCAAAAAGGACATTAAAAGAGCTCCAGATGTCAATGATCTAAACAAAACAGCACACCTGAAATGTATTAAATACTTTATTAAGGGCAGTGAATTAGTTTTTTCTGTATGTTTTTCAAATCAGTGTTATACAGTAAGTGTCATAGACAGTGTTACATTGCTATTATTATCCTTAAAATATATATAAAACAAAACCACTTATGATCTTTTTTTTTGGGTGGTTTACTAATGACAGTTAATTCTGTTTCTGCTATTGATGGTTTCATTTTTGTGAAAAATAATAAAATAATCAAATTCAATAACGTGCTTTAACCACTAGATATGCCTTTCTATCAGCTGTGCACCGTTATGGTGTAAATACAGCCTATCTACCAATTGGATCAAATATAAAAGTCAGCCGAATTAGTATTGATACTGCAAGGAGACGTATTGTGTGAAAATAAATGTAAGATGTTGTTTAATTGCTGATATATTTATGATCCACGTCACGTTTTCAGTTTTGGCGGCAGTGCTTCCTGTTTGTCCAGAAGTCTTCTCATCAGGGCTCTATAAATACAGAACTACGGCAGATATGTCATATTTAATGCAGCCGAACCGTGTATTACAATGCCGTTATGTAATAACCTCCAAAGAGAAAAGCAAGCAAACCCGGAATAAAGTATTATTGTATTTTTTTTTTCGGATTTCACATCAACAGTAAGTCCGGTTAACTAAAATGTCCGTGCGGAACAATACCCCCAACCCATAGATCCGTGGGTGAATAATGTCAATCATCACATTACACACATCCCTTCACATTTACATTTTAATTTACATTAAAGTATAATAAAATAAACATTAAAAGAAAAAATACATGGATAAAAGTTACAGTGCAGTTTAAGATGTGAATAGTTCAATTAAAATCAGCGGCAAAAAGAAAAGTCTTCAGCCTGGATTTAAAAGTAGTCAGAGTTGCAGCGGACCTGCAGGTTTCTGGGAGTTTGTTCCAGATATTTGGAGCATAATAACTGAACGCTGCTTTACCATGTTTAATTCTGACTCTGGGGACAGAAAGCTGACCAGTCCCTGAAGACCTGAGAGTTCTGGATGGTTCATAATTTAGCAGTAGGTCAGACATGTATTTTGGGCCTAAACCATTCAAAGCTTTATAAACCAGCAACAATATTTTGAAATCTATTCTTTGACACACAGGAAGCCAGTGTAAGGACTTCAGAACAGGAGTGATGTGATCCACTTTCTTAGTGTTAGTGAGGACTTGAGCAGCGGCGTTCTGAATTAGCTGCAGCTTTCTAATAGATTTTTTAGTGAGGCCTGTAAAGACACCATTGCAGTAGTCGAGTCTACTGAAGATAAAAGCATGGACAAGTTTTTCCAAATCCTGCTGTGACATTAGTCCTTTAATCCTAGATATGTTCTTTAGGTGATAGTAGGCTGATTTAGTAACTGTTTTAATGTGACTGTTGAAACTCAGGTCAGAGTCCATGACTACACCTAGATTTCTGGCTTTATCTGTAGTTTTGAACATTGCAGACTGAAGCTCAGCGCTAACTTTTATACGTTCTGCCTTGGCTCCAAAAACCATTACCTCAGTTTTATCTTTGTTTAATTGGAGAAAGTTCTGACACATCCAGTCATTGATTTGTTCAATGCACTTACTCAGTGTTTGAATTGGAGCATAGTCTCCTGGTGAAATTGTTACGTACATTTTTGTGTCATCCGCATAGCTATGGTAACTTATTTAGTTGTTTTTCATTATCTGAGCCAGTGGTAGCATGTAGATGTTAAAGAGAAGAGGCCCCAAGGTGGAGCCTTGAGGTACCCCACATGTCATATTTGTCAACTCAGATGTGTATTTACCTATAGAAACAAAGTTTTTTCTGTCCTTTAAGTAGGACTCAAACCAATTTAGAACTGTTTCCGAAAGTCCCACCCAGTTTTCTAGTCGGTCTAGTAATATGTTGTGGTCAACAGTGTCAAACGCAGCACTGAGATCTAATAATACTAACACTGAAGTTCTGCCACTGTCTGTGTTTAAGTGGATGTCATTGAAGACCTTTACAAGAGCAGTCTCAGTGCTGTGGTTTGGACGAAATCCTGACTGGAACACATCCAAACAGTTATTTAAATGCAAGAAGTTACTCAACTGTTGAAATACAACTTTTTCAATGATTTTACCTAGAAATGGCAGGTTTGATATTGGCCTGTAATTGTTCATTACTGAAGCATCTAGATTATTCTTTTTTAAGAGCGGTTTAATGACTGCAGTTTTCAGTGCCTGTGGAAAAATACCTGAGTGAAAAGATGTGTTTACTATATGAAGTAGATCTGAGGCCATGCAATGAAAAACATCTTTGAAAAATCCTGTTGGAATAATATCAAGGCAGCAGGAGGAGGATTTCAGAAGTTGAATAATGTCCTCTAAGTTTTTATCATTAATCTGATGGAATTGTGTCATGGTGTTTGAATTGATATTAGGTGGACACAGGGACAACACATTTGCTGTACCTGATTACCGACGTAGATTAACGTCCCTGTAGCTTCTTATTGCACTAAGAAGTATATTGCACTGTATATATATATATACAGATATATATATATATATACAGTGCAATAATTCTTTCATGCTAAATGAAGCTCTGTTGCTTGGATATCACTAGATCCTGTTACAGCGTAATATAAAAGTACATAACGATTGATGTGTAAATTAGCATAATTACTAGCTAACCGCTAGCTGCTAACTGCCGCCTCATTAATATCAAATCTATCATAATAACAAACCATTACCATGCTGTCATGAACGTGCGATGCTGTTACGTGTACGCAAATTGACGTGCTTGATGTGAATGAGCATTTTGGGGGGCATGGTTAAAGTTGCGCATGCGCTATGAGCGCACATACGGGTACTTCTCAGGCATGCCGGGTAATCTGTGACGTTTCGCTCTCTCAAAAGTTGGGCCATTTTATCATCATGCGCGAATGAGCAACTCTCATAGGAATGAATGAGGCCCCGCCTCCCACGCTGTATCCAGTTCTTATTATACATCCATGATGCAGACTCGCTGTTTGAGGGCTTGATAGCCCACTCCCCCTCCACCCCGCTCCACACTCGTTGGTTTAGAACAGCACTTAATGTGGCGGACCCTCCGCGCGAACGCGCAAACGGAGGGGTAGTGTGTAGCGGTAGGGTGTAGGGGGCGGTTTGGGATTGGGCCAGAGAGTTATGACAACGGAAGTCCAAAATGTTCCCCGGAAGTTCGTGGCGGGACATTTGAATGCATGATTACCGGAGATAGAACTACGATCTTTGGTAATAAGTAGTGAATAAAGGTTTTGATTTGCAATATTTATACAACATACCGATATGTGTATGTATTTACATCAATATGTTTTAAAAATAAAATAGAATCTGCTCATATTTATGGGTAATATTAGGAATAGTGTGAACAGCTAGTTTACTTGTTAACATACATGTTAGGCTGTTGCCTTGGTTAAAGAGCCTGTTGCAGGTATGGTAGTCAGGAGCATCACTTCCTAATGTTTATTGATATATTTAGAGGGAGGGGATGGCAAGGAATGCTTCAAAATTTAGATTAGATTCATTTCTACCATTTTTTTAAATTCATGGTGGTTTCAGTAATCCCATGGTACTTGAGGACATAAGTAATCTAAATGACTAATGTAATCTTTATGACTTTCAGAAAGGACAGGAGACCAACAGGTGACTATCAATGGACTAGCAGCAGCATGATGATTGGGTTGTTTTATTTGGGGTTAAAGACATTGTCAGAATAAGTGAGAAATGGATTTAACTTCTGTTAGACAGCTATATGCCATACATTTTTGCATACATTCACACTAAATATTTATTCAGTATGATAGCTGTCTAACAGAAGTTAAATCCATGTCTCACTTATTCTGACAATGTATTTAACCCCAAATAAAACAACCCAATAAAAAGAGTTGTTAAATAATAGTGAAGTCACGTTGTAATAACAATAATCTCTCTCGGTTCTTTTTCTGCTTTGCCAAAAGCCACTGTGTCAAGTGTCCTATTAGAGTTGCCGTATGTAGTTGTCCAATATGGCGGACCATCTCGCACATGCGCAGTACAGATCGGGCAGGGGGACAGATCGGGTAGTGACAGCCATCTATGAACAATAGATGATATACAACTTTATAAATGAAATATTGTGATGCTGTTTGCTCATCTCTTTTCTTGAAAATGTTTATTACTGTAGATCATGTTTAAGATTAAAACCCAGGAAGCCCTGACAATAAAAGTCTCAATTTCCCATCCCATGATTATCTGATATTTCAAGCAAGTCTACCTAAAGTTTGTTAACTATTAATCTGCATTCACATGATTTGCTCTTTGTTTATTGCAGGTTGTCCGCAGAGCTTTGTGGTGAAAACAGTTAAGTTCAGTTTCTGAGTTTCCTC
Organism: Trematomus bernacchii; assembly: GCF_902827165.1. Taxonomy (NCBI): domain Eukaryota; kingdom Metazoa; phylum Chordata; class Actinopteri; order Perciformes; family Nototheniidae; genus Trematomus; species Trematomus bernacchii. Next base: position 10,156,243 of record NW_022988098.1, read on the forward strand.
CTCCGCTAGCTTGTGCCTCTTAGTACAGCTGTTCTGATTGGATGTGCGTAGAAAGGTCAACGTTGAAATAACTTGACGTTTTTATGCAGCGCTCGACAACAGAAACACAAAGTCAGCACAGAGCTGTTCACCGTGAATCCTGAACGCAGATTTATGATACGATAAACGTTATTGTCCCTGTAAGGACATTTGTTCTGACTCCATCCTGCAGGTCCTCAGGAGATAGGAATCATACATACTACCTAGTACACAATGAGACACATTAACATATTAACATGTGAC
>NW_022988098.1:10161524-10261524 GCF_902827165.1 Trematomus bernacchii
GGTGCATTTGATATATAACGCAGTGCAGCATGGTAGAGTGGGTCAAGTTTGGCCAAAACAGTGGGACAGGCAAATCTATAAATGGTATCACCGTAGTCCAGCTGGGACAGGAATAAGCCAGAGACCAACCTTTTACGGGATGAAAGAAATATTTAGATCAGGGAAACAAGAAATCGGTTTTTATCTGGATTCTTGTTTATTATTTAATAGTTGCTTCTACAGTGAATAAAGTGAAAATAAATCAAATGCTCACAAATAATAATAATTACAAAGTATAAAAGCTCTGAATTCAATTACCTATTACTATTAGTGACATTATAGTGCACCTAAAGATTCCTATCAGTCTGTTTGTTAGACTTATTTTAAATAAAGATAAGTTAAAGTGTTTCTCAACTTTAAAATAATTGTGGAATAGAGATTATTTGGGAAATTCAAAATAATTTATTATCAAAAATGTAAAAAAATCTGGAAAAGAATCGGGAAAAAAATCATGTTTTATTCAAACATTTGATTGTAATAATGCAGTTTTAATTACAGTATAGAAACCCTGCAGTGCATCATTAGAGAACAACAAAACACACTTCCAGACAGAAGCAGTTCAAACATCACAGTAACAGCAGGGTATCATTCAGTGTAGCTGATACACTTTGGATTAGCCCCTTAAGACATGAAATGCTGTTGGAACTTGTTCTGCAAATTATCAAGAAGTCATCTTTGCCACACCTGTTTGATTTCTGGGTAATATGTGCTACAGAAAGTGATGTGTTGCAATATCCTGGATCTGCTTTTGAAAAGACAAGGCAACAGCGGTAATTAAAATGTAAAAGTCTCAAAAATGCTACAACTACTGTCACAAACTGGATGAATGTAAAGTATTTCGTTAAAGGAGGATGAAAGCGTAATTAAGGAGCACTATTGGAGTGACTTTGATGGTTATTGGACTCAGGGTTAATTAATTTGGATTCCCGCTGTATGAAGAAATTAAAGGACGGCGCAAGTGGAAACAATTCACAAAGGGATTAAACTGTTTAAAACACATGCTCAAAGTGAGCCGGATTTTGCCGATGTGTTTATGTGGATTCAAAAATCGTAAATAATCTACAAAATGGAGGAGACCGATCTGATCGGAGCAACTGTGACAAATAATCTGAAACCGGCATGGACAATGACTATGTTTTAAAAATGCGCTTCTCCAGACAAGCCTGGTTTGGACACTTTACGGGCAGAAGAAACATTTCTATTAAAGAAAGAATTATACATTTCTGTCTTTTTATGCATTTATTAGCTACTAACTTGAATCTTTATTAAAATTTAACAAGGCTTTTAGCGACAATCATGTATTGCGTTACAATTATATGTAAAAAAAATAAAAAATGAAATATGATATTAGGCCTCAAATCATCTGAGGCCTGGCGCACTCCCCGCGCCCCCCAGGTTGGGAACCACTGCATGCTTGTTCAATTCTCAACAATGTGGCGCCCTCTGCTGTCCTAACATTTCACTTTTTAAATATTATAAAATATATTTTAAACCTGAAAGATTGCATGGAGGCTTTTGTATGTTGTTTACGTACTCACCTTGATCACCCCCTCTGTAAAAGTGTCCTTTCGGGCCTGTTATATAAACATAGACTACATAATGTCTGTATTTGTTTTAATCATTTTTTTTTCAACCATGCAATTCTCTCTCTGATTTTCATCTAAATATCACCTGAAAATCTGTCTCAGCATGATTGTACAGGATGTAGGAGCCCATTCACCCTGTACCAACCTGCAGTGAAGCTGAAGTGAAAGGTCTATTTGGATGTTTTTAGGTTTGTCTGAGGTTCTTCTCCATAATCAGTGTTTTATTTACAATAGATGCAGAAAGCTATACATTTGACTACTGTGGCCATATTTTAGAAGCCTTAGAACGTGTACAACATTTTAAGATATTTTCACCGCTTTACCTTTCAGCCTTTCTGAGGTAAGATGAACTAGCTTTTTCTGCAGAAGTGATTTTTTCACTTGTCAAATTCCTCGTATGTGTTAACCTACCTGGTAATACACCTGTTTCTGATTCTGATTCTTTTGAAAAGCAGATCCAGGATATTGCAACACATCACTTTCTGTAGCTGATATTACCCAGAAATCAAACAGGTGTGGCAAAGATGACTTCTTGTTAATTTGCAGAACAAGTTCCAACGGCATGTTGTGTGTTATTCCATGTTTTAGGAGGCTAATCTAAAGTGTATCAGCTACACTGAATGATAACCTGCTGTTACTGTGATGTTTGAACTGCTTCTGTCTGGAAGTGTGTTTTGTTGTTCTCTGATGATGCACTGCAGGGTTTATATACTGTAATTAAAACTGTATTATTACAATCAAATGTTTGAATAAAACATGATTTCTTTCCCGATTCTTTTCCAGATCTTTTTAACATTTTTGATAATAAATTATTATTTTGAATTTCCCAAATAATCTCTATTCCGCAATTATTTTAAGGTTGAGAAACACTTTAAAGGGGACCTATCATGCAAAATGCACTTTTGTACGTCTTTTATACATGAATATGTGTCCCCGGTGTTCCAGGGAACTCACCAAGTGTCAGAAAACACAACCCTCTCTCTTTTCCTCCATACCCAAATCTCTAAAAAAGGAGCTGCAACGGATCCAGATTTGAACACTGTCCTGACGTCACAGAAGTGGCGCTACGGCTATTGGGCCAACTCTCCACCTATCAGGGGAATGTGGGGTTGGGCCACGGCCGGCCATTGCCGCTCGAAAGCGCTGGAGACGCTGTAGTACATATGCCAGGCCTGTAAGTGGCGCTGTAGTCTGCCACAAAAGCAGCGAAGAAGACTTCCCGGCCATAGTTACCATGGTTACCCTTCTGTTTATTTTCCGCTGTGGCTTTTTTTCTCCCTCCCCGAGGCAAGCGTTTGATCCCGCTGCTTTAATTCAATGCAATCCCTCCCCGTCGAGGCAAGCACTGTAATTAGCCGCGTTCGCCTAGACCGGCATTTACAAATGTTCGCGCCTTTTTACTCTCTCACAAACATTGTAAACATCCGGGCTAGAGGTCACATGACTTCCGGTACGAAAACTTGCCTCAACAACATTAAACAAAGTTCAAGCATACATGAAGCACAATCCTCCGTGTTTGAACCTCTTAAATCGCTGCATAGCCGATTTATTTGGACTGGATTATCCCAGAGGGTCTAAACCAGTGGTTCTCAACTGGTCAGGCCTCGGGACCCACTTTTTACTTGGTCAATACATCGCGACCCAACATTTTGAAGCACTCAAATCTATTCAACAAAAAATCGTGCTGTAATATATACGCTTTTCAGAATACAATATTAATAAAAGTGAAGTACAGTGCATATATCCCTTCACAGAACTAAAGTATGCTTTTAAACAAGGTTTAATGAGATGATGGAATCAAAGCTGAACTATATAAAAAGGCACACATGCTGAAAACCCAACCCCAGCAGGGGGGTCTGGGGGGATTCTCCCCCAGGAGATTTTTAGAAATACTAACATAAACTACGCATTCTGGTACACTCTGAGAAGAAAATAAATAAATCTATTACTACCCGACATATTAATAATATTTTATGCCATTGTTTGTTTTTCACTTAGTTCTGACATCTTGCTGCGAGAAGAGGAGATAGTCTGTGTGATTTACTTTAAATTGTGGGTAAGGGTAGATAGCTCCCATTGTTCTGTGACCTGTCAATCATCAAACCGGGGGTCATATTTCATTATGTGTTCATTTTTATCTGAAGTTGTACCCATGGATGTATAAAGAATAGTTCTACCTCAGTTATTATCCGTGGGGACTTCCGCCAACAATCTTGATTCTGATTGGCCAGAAGACTCGAAAAAACATCAGCAGAGATGTTTTATTGAGAAGATGATCACTACGTGACAGAAGTTTTCAAAACCATTTATGGTCTCCGGTACTTCCAGTCCAACGCCTACTGAATGCACAGCGTTAGAAAATTGGTCCTTCAAAATAAAAGTTTGCATTTTTTCCCAAAAAAAAAAAAAAAAAAATTGCAATTTTTTTTTCAACTTTTTTTTCTTCACTCATACATCCGCGACCCACTTGAAACGGGTCCGCGACCCACTTTTGGGTCGCGACCCACCAGTTGAGAACCACTGGTCTAAACATTCTTTATAACACAGTTTCAGATTTGTGAAACCTTAATTCTATTTGTGAAAATACAAAAAAGAGAGATTTCAGTGCTTTTTCGCATCCTGGCCACATTAGACCAGGTCCTGATCTAAAACCACTCTACCTAGACTCATCAAATCTGGACTGGATTATCCCAGAGAGTCAAAAGATTCTTTATAACACAGTTTCAGATTTGTGAAACCTTAATTCTATTTGTGAAAATACAAAAAAGGGAGATTTCAGTGCTTTTTTTACATGTAGACCACATTAGACCAGGTCCTGATCTAAAACCACTATACCTACACTCATCAAATCTGGACTGGATTATCCCAGAGGGTCTAAACATTCTTTATAACACAGTTTCAGATTTGTGAAACCTTAATTCTATTTGTGAAAATACAAAAAACACATTCCTAGTATGTTGTAAAACTACATGGCGACTAAACAGATCTTGTATCTTGCTTATTTTCCCTCTTAGGAAAGCGGACACGGGATTTTTTTTTTTTTTGACACCGTCCAGGCGTTGGAGGACCGGCGTGCCGTGGTGAAAGAGTCGATGCACGGGGATCAGATGGTGCTGTTCACCAAGGCCCAGGAAACGGAGGACAAGATGCTCACCAGTTCATTTTATATTATTGTTATTACTGTTATTATATAGTCTTGATACAACTGACACTTTATTTTATATTGATAATGTTAATTTACATGTACAACTTCTATTTTATTTACATTCAAAATGTGAACTTCTATTTACTGTTAAACAGATCCTGTATCTTGCTTATTTCTCCTGACACTTTATCTTTAGTGACCGTAGCATCCTATACATCACATGTAAGTGATTATTCTGATACCATCATGTTTCATCGGTTATAAACTGGCAAAGCTTTATTTGTCATTTATCATCAATGTTGCAACCTTGTGGAGGAATGGCAGGGGCACATACACAAATATGATAATTTATATAATTTTAAATATGATTTGACCTAAAACTAAATGTTTTTATGATTGTCCTCTGAGGAGGACATGGGGATTTGCAAACCTTTAATTCCCCCCCCCCATTTTACACAACACAAAATGGAGTCCACTATGGGCCGAAACTAACATGTATGTTTCCATAGTGTTTATGGCAGACGGATGCAGTGGGTCTCAGGAAGATATATAATAAATAATAACGGTGGGTTTGCTGCTGAGCCTATTTACTGTGCATACAACACACCTGGCACAGTTTGTTGTTATTATATTGCCATACTGTGTACACTATTGTAATGTTGCCTGTCTTGACTGGAAAATAAAAGAGAAACAAAATCACTGTACAAAAGATCATCTTTATTGTCAAAATGTTTACAATTTACACGCTGTTCAGATGCCTCATGAAGCTGGGTCGCCGGTAAGGCAGTCCATTCGTCCCTGTACTCATTACTTTCACAAAGGTTATGTAATATGCAACATGCTGCCACCTGGATTTTGATCTTGTCCATCTTGCAGTCGTTTCTTTTCATCAAGCACCGCCACCTGCCCTTCAGTCTGCCAAAAGCGTTCTCCAATCTCCACCACCACTCGTGCTCGGCTTGTTTTGTTATTGTACGCAAGTTGCTCAGGCTGCATTAACTCAGTTACAAAGCTGTATAACATGAGCACAAACAGCACAACTTCAGTCGACTCCATCTCCATCATGTCTGAGGTCGGAAGGTAAACAACAGACGCCTAATGTACAGCGAGTGGGTGGGCGTCGCAGTATATGCGGGAAGTTTTTCTTCTTCTTCTCTTGTTTTGCAGCGGATTGCAAACAACTTTAAGGTGCATACCGCCACCTACTGTACTCGCCGTGAAGTGGTTTGTGGCCTGCCAGTAAAGCCAAAGCAGAAGAAGAAGAAGTGACGTCAGCGGCTCATTTGCGTAATCTTCCCAGGAAAGTACTTGGTGTGAACGCGGCTATTCTCTCCGGTTAGTCCACCAGCAGATGACAAACACCCACCTCTTCGCCTCTTCCAAGGAACGAGGGGACCGTGCGGCAGAGTTTCAGTTTCAGTTTCTTTCGCCGGTCAAGATGTCCGTTAAAGTTTAAATCTTCCGGACAAAATTAGAAAAGTGCCGGCCAAAGGTCTTCTTTGTTATGTATTGAGCTTTAAAACAAATGAATAACGACTTTATATAATAAAACACGGAGATCTCTTTTTCTCCCCCTCTTCTGACAGCCCAGCAGCTGATCAGAGCATGGCTCACCTCTCCTGCCAACCCGGTATCACGGCAAGACGTGAACATGTGACGATCTACCATGCTGGGAGACGTGAATATGTCACGGTTTCGTCTCTTCAAACGTGACAGTTACACGGTATTGTTAACATGGCCCAACCATTGGAGAAATGCCCGGAAGTGCCAAGCAAATGGTCTACCGCGCCTATTGGTCGGTTTTTATTGTCAAAATGAGATGTTTTTAATTTATTTTGTAATCGTGACACTTGATTTCGCCGATTTTCTTGTTGCCCTAGCTGGTCGACACCTCTTTTAGCAGAAACAAAGGCTACATTAATGTATTAAATCGATGTTAATCCATGTGTGTGGATCATAGACTGGTGTGGATGTGGAATTAACGGACGTGACGTTGTGCGATTGCGTTGCCAGGCAACGCAATTTACAAACTCTTCAACTACAACCCTAATTATATTTAAAAACATTTTAGAAGGCCTCACGAAATACTTTAATGTAAATTAAAATGTAAATGTGAAGGGATGTGTGTAATGTGATGATTGACATTATTCACCCACGGATCTATGGGTTGGGGGTATTGTTCCGCACGGACATTTTAGTTAACCGGACTTACTGTTGATGTGAAATCCGAAAATAAATACGTTATACACCATAACGGTGCACAGCTGATATAAAAGGACTTGTCGTTTTTAAAGATATTACTGATTTTCTTTGAATATAAGAATGTAAATACTGAGTTGAGAGCATAGTCAGGGGATTTGGGTGATGGGAGACACATCTATGGATTCAGAATTTCAATAGCTTACTGTTAAATGACGGATATACCTTTCTGTCTGTGATGTTTTACAAATCAGATATTATAAGTAAAACATGTGAAATAATATAGCAATATCCTATACAATTATGTGAAAACATGAATAAAACTACACATCTTCAGATGTTATACATACACAAGTGTCCTACACTAATAATACAAAGTTATTATGGCTGTGTGTACCTTGTGTGCACCGCCTAGTGGTTAAAGCACGTTATTGAATTAGTTGTGTATATGATATGTCAATGAACCTTAGAAAATCTTGAAAGGGCAGTGGCGAGCCGTGAGCTTTATACCTAGGCCCTCTGACCCCCACCCCTTCCTTCGAAAAAAAGACATTATTACGTCACAGCGTATACTTCAGCGGAATATCAAAACAACGGCCCAGGGTGCAAAACGCATCAATGACAGCGACCCTCTACCACACAAAACAACACCTGTGATCCCAATTTGTGTTCTTTGACATTGAAAATGATATTGCATTGTGTTTGTTACTTTCATTGCAGTTGTATGTCTTAAGTGTAATTTGGCATGCTTTTATTTTGAAGGCGAGTTCACGCTGTTGACAGGAAGTTGTTGTTGCTATGGAAACAAGAACAGTTTCACAGCGGGCGGAACTCGTCATAAAGTCCGCGATAATAAAACCCACCCATTTAGAGGGAAGATATGATTGGTCAATTGTACTGTCATTTGACATTACTCTCTCGTTCAGTTACTATAGCGGGCCCTCTGTGAATCGCAGAGAGGCCCGCTATAGTAACTGACATTCAAACAGAGACTGAACAGGCAGATTCGAAGGATTTATTTCTTTGGAAATGTTATTTTATTAAATCAAGTTTTTTTTCGGTAAAACTAATGAAAAATATAACAAAAATAATATTAAAAAAATATATATTTAAAAAAAATATATATATTTTTAATGTTTTTAAATATTATTTTTTGGAATATCTTAGGCCCTCACAGAGGGCCTAGAGGGCCCTAACGGCTCGCCACTGTGAAAGGGATATGCAAAATAGCCATTATATACAGTCTTTAATTAACTATTAGTAGAGAATAACGAGTAATGAATGTACTTTATAGGGATCTGCAGATAAATGTTTAGTCTTCTCAAGCAGCAACTATCAAATATCTCTTCTGATTGTTGGCACTTGACAATCACCTTTCCCTGAATTTTACTCAGGTGTAACTAAAGCCTGATTTAACGGTTGTTTATATTTCACATCATTAATCAGAATCTGCAAAGTAACTAAAATAAATGTAGTGGAGTAAAAATACCAGGTTAACCTCTGAATTGTAGTGGAGTAGAATTGCTGTTTTGTTTAGTAATGGCTATTGAATATGGAATAAAGGTTTTGACAAGACCTGGTGTAACAATAATAAAAAAGGACATTAAAAGAGCTACAGATGTCAATGATCTAAACAAAACAGCACACCTGAAATGTATTAAATACTTTATTAAGGGCAGTGAATTAGTTTTTTCTGTATGTTTTTCAAATCAGTGTTATACAGTAAGTGTCATAGACAGTGTTACATTGCTATTATTATCCTTAAAATATATATAAAACAAAACCACTTATGATCTTTTTTTTTGGGTGGTTTACTAATGACAGTTAATTCTGTTTCTGCTATTGATGGTTTCATTTTTGTGAAAAATAATAAAATAATCAAATTCAATAACGTGCTTTAACCACTAGATGTGCCTTTCTATCAGCTGTGCACCGTTATGGTGTAAATACAGCCTATCTACCAATTGGATCAAATATAAAAGTCAGCCGAATTAGTATTGATACTGCAAGGAGACGTATTGTGTGAAAAGAAATGTAAGATGTTGTTTAATTGCTGATATATTTATGATCCACGTCACGTTTTCAGTTTTGGCGGCAGTGCTTCCTGTTTGTCCAGAAGTCTTCTCATCAGGGCTCTATAAATACAGAACTACGGCAGATATGTCATATTTAATGCAGCCGAACCGTGTATTACAATGCCGTTATGTAATAACCTCCAAAGAGAAAAGCAAGCAAACTCGGAATAAAGTATTATTTGTATTTTTTTCTTCGGATTTCACATCAACAGTAAGTCCGGTTAACTAAAATGTCCGTGCGGAACAATACCCCCAACCCATAGATCCGTGGGTGAATAATGTCAATCATCACATTACACACATCCCTTCACATTTACATTTTAATTTACATTAAAGTATTTCGTGAGGCCTTCTTAAATGTTTTTAAATATAATTAGGGTTGTAGTTGAAGAGTTTGTAAATTGCGTTGCCTGGCAACGCAATCACACAACGTCACGTCCGTTAATTCCACATCCACACCAGTCTATGATCCACACACATGGATTAACATCGATTTAATACATTAATGTAGCCTTTGTTTCTGCTAAAAGAGGTGTCGACCAGCTAGGGCCACAAGAAACTCGGCGAAATCAAGTGTGACGATTAAAAAATAAATGAAAAACATCTCATTTTGACAATAAAAACCGACCAATAGGCGCGGTAGACTATAGAGTGGCGAAGTCACGCCCACCTACTTCCGGGTAATGGGACCTTATTTCGGAAAAATTATGCATTGAAGTCAATGGGGAGAGAAAACGTATCTTTCGATCCCGTTTGAATTGTGCCATGAATTACACATATGATGTTTGTCAATCTTAAAAAATAATTTCCATGTCAAAAAAGTCACAGTTTGTCCTAAAACTGTTGAAATATAAGACTATGAAAAATACGTAACTAGAAAGACTACAAATCCCAGAGTCGCGTAAGTGATGTCACAATTGTTTTCCTCCACCATTCAGATACCTAAGATCAGCACAATATAGATATAATCTATCTATATGGCGCTGGCTAAGATAAGATAACTTTAACAAGATGCCTGTGTGCTTAGTACCAGGTTGTTATTATATCAGCAATGGGTCTTGCTCGTTCTTTTGCTTCCCGTCTGATGAAAGGACCAGGAGTGGCTTGATCAAGTTAGCTACCTAGCTAGTAGCTAGCACGTTAGTTAGCATTACAGCCTTGTCATTTTTATTAGCCTTAACATGAAGTAACATTAAGTAACCCAAAATGTTAAACAGTAAGAGTAGTAGTCATATTTCGTGAACCCTTTGAATAGTACTGTCACCGGTGTGATCATTCTATAATACACCATTTAAGCCCGGGGGAGAAATGCTAACGCTAACGTTAGCATCGGCGATCTTCTCTACTTCATGCTATCTGCACAAATGGTTGACATTAAACATTAAAACGACCAGGCAGTTCAGAGAGAATCAAAGGAAGGCAGGCAGGCAGCTTTGCATGACATTCTTCAGGACGTGTTTCATTGTGGTGATAGTGAGGGAAGTCAATCGTTTTGTTGACAAGACAGTAGTGACGGCCATCTTGGTGACGTGTGTTGTTGACCAGAGATGTAGTTCATTGAGCGTTTCACACAAACAAATGTGTTACTTCACAGTTTTACGACACATTTTTTTTTTTTTTACTTGCAAAATTATCTTTTAAATTGACAAACATCATATGTGTAATTCGTGGCACAATTCAAACGGAATCGAAAGATAATCTTTCTCTCTCCATTGACTTCAATACATAATTTTTCCGAAATAAGGTCCCATGGAGGTCCACCGGAAGGGGAGGGACTTCGCCACTCTATTTGCTTGGCACTTCCGGGTATTTCTCCACTGGTTGGGCCATGTTAACAATACCGTGTAACTGTCACGTTTGAAGGGACGAAACCATGACATATTCACGTCTCCCAGCATGGTAGATCGTCACATGTTCACGTCTTGCCGTGATACCGGGTTGCTCCTGCAGGGGGGCGTGGTCAGCAGAATCAGACCCGTAGACAGCAAACAGCACATAGAACGAAATGAGGCATCTGATTTATTTTCACTTTATTCACTGTAGAAGCAACTATTAAATAATAAACAAGAATCCAGATAAAAACCAGTTCCTTGTTTCCTGATCTAAAATATTTCTTTCATCCCGTAAAAGGTTGATCTCTGGCTTATTCCTGTCCCAGCTGGACTACGGTGATACCATTTATAGATTTGCCTGTCGCACTGTTTTGGCCAAACTTGACCCACTCTACCATGCTGCACTGCGTTATATATCAAATGCATAGGACTCATCATTGCAAACTGTATAGCCTAACTGGATGGTCCTCACTTACTATGCGTAGGTTGCAGCACTGTTTTTTATTAATGTATAAAGCCATTTTAGGTAAGCTTCCACTGTATATTTGGGCCAGATTTGCTCCAGTTTGTGACTCTTACAACCTCAGATCCAGTGCCTGGATACGGTTCCAGGTTCCTGTGTCAGTACCATATGTGTTCGCCCTACCATATGTGTTCGGGGTCCGTTGCTTACCAATGACGTCACGCATTGTGATTGGCTGTACGGTAATCGCACGCTGATTGGTGTAACTAGGGGCGCTGACTAGGGTATACAGACGACGCTGAAGTTGGCTTCCGATTCAGAGCTTCCGATTCGGCAGTTAAGGGGAAAGTTAAGGGAAATTTAATTTACAGCACTGAGCGAACAATCCTCCGTGTTTGAACCTCTTAAATTGCTGCATAGCCGATTTATTGTGACTGGATTATCCCAGAGAGTCTAAAGATTCTTTATAACACAGTTTGAGATTTGTGAAACCTTAATTCTATTTGTGAAAATACAAAAAAGGAAGATTTTTATGCTTTTTCTACATCTAGACCACATAAGACCAGGGGGGTATACTAAGAATCTAGTTCAACATATCCTGGATATGTTTTGAGTTATCCGGTTGACTAAATCCAAAAAAAAAACGCTCTCGCTAAACGGTCCTACGACGCTGGCTATCAGCTCGATCGCTCAAGCCAGCCGTGTCCTATCTAGTTAGGTGCGCGTTCACATAAAAGGGGTTGTATTTGGAGCATTCGACCAATCACAAACTTGGAGAAGCCGTGTACTGACAGCGCAGCGCGTCATATATTTCCTGAATGAAAAGTCAACTAATATTAGACAAATATGAAGACGTTAAACTTTAAACATCCATGACTTAAACACTTTATCCAGGATAAAAGCCACATAGTTGCAGCTGCAAGGTGAATAGGCTACAGCTGGTAAAAGAAAAAGTGTTTGAATGCGTACATTAACAGGTTTATGATATGCCCCGTCTAAGACACGAGTGGATCTGACTTTAATTACATTTGACTCGAGTGTTTCGTCAACTTAATGTGTTGCTTAAAATAATACTTCTGCATACAGTATGTGACACTGTGAGTGTTGCACACAACCCGGTATCACGGCAAGACTCCCCTCTCTCCGGCAGAAACAGGAAATGCCGTAACTGTATGTAACAACGGTTTCAAATCAGCATCTCTTAGACAATATTTTTTAAATTAATAACTCAAATAAAACTCTAAACATCTTTCATTGTGTTACTTATTTGTAAAGCTCTTTTAGTTTTAAACCTGATGTTTATAAGATTCTTAGTTTTTGCAACAGTCTGTAAATATACACAACTTTATAATAAAATGCACACATTTACCTTTTTCTAGACTAAACACAGGTATGATCCTAAGTTAAAAAAATATGAGGTTATCATGAGGTTGTTAACATCGCAATTTATCAGTGGATGTTTGCTGGAACTACTTGTAAACAGCGTGTTTCCTGACGGACACACACAACGTGACTCCGGTCAGGTAGAGACCAGGGTTGCATTCGAATAGTCCATTTAGCTTAGGAACCTTCCTAACGGAGTGAAATGACCCGGAAGTCCCTCAGTGGCAGCCATGATAAGTGCCGTTTGAATTCTCTAAATTAAAAGGAAAGGAGGTTTCAAACTTCCTTTATAACCTCCTTTAGCCTAGGAACCACTGGACCTCCCTAACCGAAAGGAGAGGAGAAAATGCTGCCCCACAATGCCTTGCGGCCGCAGCATTTGCCGTCACACAACAGTCGGCCGTTCACGGAAACAACCGATTATGAACGAGAAATGATATCATGAAAGTTACGGTGCTTATTAAGCATTTTAAAACGTATGTGGTAAGTTGCCAAAGTGCTTTGTTTTGAACGTTCATCAGTATTATAATCAAAAAGAGAAATATGAACGTTAGTTTTTACTGAAATGATCAAATAAAGTCAACATTTCACAGTCTTTACTGAGCTGTGTGGGGTTTGTTCAACTTTTAAAAGATGTTTGAATGGTGATATACACAGTGATAGATGTTAAGGACTAACGTTTATAATAAATACATTTGTATTGATTTTAAGATCTTTTCATACAATCATATGTATTGGGATCATTTGTATTAATGTGGACCGGAGGGAGAGGGTGACGAGCATAAGTTTCACTTTCCTTTTTTATTTCAATTCCAACTTTGGTCATGAAGAATATGTTTCTCTGTTGTCCACGTTAATAAAGCATAAAACAACAGCATCAGAGCACGGTGCAGAGTCTCTAGATGAGTTTACAGTAGTCCCTCGTTCTTATTAAACATCCATGTTGTAGTCCGCTGTATAGAAAACTGTAGTTTCCATAGTTTCCCCACAGCAGCAGGCGCACATTTATGACCTCCGCTGGCGCATCATAAACACGTCGGATAGTGAAAGTGCAGTCGGATTCTCTAAAGTGCCGCAGTCTCTTCTCCTAAATCCTTTTGAATTCTCCTATCCACTATCCCTTAACCCCATGACGTTTCACTCCGAGGTCAAGGAATAGACGATAGGGTTAGAACTTAGGAGCTGTTTTTTTGGAGTATTCGAACGCAACCCAGTCTCAAGTCAGCACCGATGCAGACTCGCTGTTTGAGGGCTTGATAGCCCACTCCCCCTCCACCCCGTTCCACACTCGTTGGTTTGGAACAGCACTTAATGTGGCGGACCCTCCGCGCGAACGCGCAAACGGAGGGGTAGTGTGTAGGGGTAGGGTGTAGGGGGCGGTTTGGGATTGGGCCAGAGAGTTATGACAACGGAAGTCCAAAATGCTTGATCGTCACGTGGTTTAGGGAGAATCAATAGTTCCCCGGAAGTTCGTGGCGGGACATATGAATGCATGATTACCGGAGATAGAACTACGATTTTTGGTAATAAGTAGTGAATAAAGGTTTTGATTTGCAATATTTATACAACATACCGATATGTGTATGTATTTACATCAATATGTTTTAAAAATAAAATAGAATCTGCTCATATTTATGGGTAATATTAGGAATAGTGTGAACAGCTAGTTTACTTGTTAACATACATGTTAGGCTGTTGCCTTGGTTAAAGAGCCTGTTGCAGGTATGGTAGTCAGGAGCATCACTTCCTAATGTTTATTGATATATTTCGAGGGAGGGGATGGCAAGGAATGCTTCAAAATTTAGATTAGATTCATTTCTACCATTTTTCTAAATTCATGGTGGTTTCAGTAATCCCATGGTACTTGAGGACATAAGTAATCTAAATGACTAATGTAATCTTTATGACTTTCAGAAAGGACAGGAGACCAACAGGTGACTATCAATGGACTAGCAGCAGCATGATGATGACGTTAAATGTGTTGTTTTAGGAACATCCATTGTAAATACATGGAATTCAATAAACATTGAATAGCATGTCATGCAGTTTGTCTGTGCCTTTTCCTCCGTGTTGTCCTGGCATATCGTCTCCACCATGGTTTGCTGTGCTGCCTGGGGATGCTCCAATCGCTCAGAGAAAGGAGTAAGAATGAGAATGTACGGCTTCCCCACTGACACAGAGAGGAGGAAAAAATGGCTAGCTCAAGTCAGCAGGAGCAATTTAACAATCAAAACAGACAGCCGCAACAAAATATGTGAGGTAATCATATTCAAACACTGCATTTGCACTTTTTCACAAAACGAAGACCACACCATTGGGAAGCTTAATGTTTGGTTTAATACAAATAACAGGGAAAGGCTTGAAAAACTCTGAGAGTTGAGACTCAGGGTGCAGGGTGAGGGTCTCAGTGCAGGTATTCAGGCTCTATTGAATCCCCCTCTGGTTCGTGTGCTGAAAGAGGGAGAAACAGACAGGAGAAAGGGTTATACACACCCATATAGCACACCTATTGGATGGGAAATTGCCTTGGGGAGATAAGGTGTGGTCTTTGTTTCCAACTGAAGTTATGGAACTTTATTATTTGTGAGTTTAACAAAGTATGACAAATGGCATCAGTAATGGATGTGATATGAATTTGTATAAAGTTGTCTCACATTCTTGGTCGTATTTTACGTACAGTATGTAATGAGTGTATACATGTCCAGTAAGTATGAAGTGTTTCCCAATACTGTGCATTCAACTACTGTGGGATATGTATGTGGGCAGACAAAACTGAGTTGTTGTGTGTGTGTGTGTGTGTGTGTGTGTGTGTGTGTGTGTGTGTGTGTGTGTGTGTGTGTGTGTGTGTGTGTGTGTGTGTGTGACTCTGTCACTCTGCAGGCACATTTTGATGCAGACCAGTTTGTCAAGACCAAAAAGGGCAAGACTAGGCTGAGAGCAGATGCTATTCCCACCATCTTTGTGCATCGCCCTGTGGTCAAAAAGAGGAGGGCCCCTGCACCACGATGCACCCCGGGACCTGTAAATACAGAGCCCATAGCTGATGATCACAGCTATAGTGTGAAAGGTGACACAGGTATAATAAGTCTGAACTCTTAATAATAAAAGTAATATTTCTTATTTTTAAGTGGTATAATATTTTGAATGTTCGAAAATGAACAGTGCCATGTCTTCTACTTACATTAGTCTCAAAGATTGAGGGAAGAAGGGATGAGGAGACTGAGAGAAGGGAAAGTGAGGGTGAAGAAAGAGAGGACATGGCTAGTGAGGAGAGACAGGGAGAGCGGACACCACCCAGTCAGCCAGCAGCCAGTCAGCATACCAGGGAACCAGCAGCCAGTCAGCATACCAGGGAACCAGCAGCCAGTCAGCATACCAGGGAACCAGCAGCCAGTCAGCATACCAGGGAACCAGCAGCCAGTCAAACAGATCTATTAAAAAAATTAAAGAGACAAGAAGGAATCACCAAAAAGGAAAATACAGCTCTCAAGAAAACAATGAAAATTAGGGACAACACATTTAAGAAAACTTTTTCAAAAGACCAACTTAAGGCATTGGGCAGACTTACCACAAAGGGGATGAAATGGAGCAATGAGACTATTAAGAAGGCTTTAAAAATTTGCTTTGCTGCCGGACCAACCGGTTACAAAACTCTCCAGGAATTGCAGATTCCCCTGCCAGGATTAAGAACACTGCAAAGAAGAATGCAATGTGTTAAGTTTGAGCCTGGTGTGTTGACAGAGGTCTTTGATTTCCTAAAATTGAAGGCAGATAGATTGACTGACCTTGAAAGGGAGTGTGTGTTGACCTTGGATGAAATGGCAATCACACCAAGTGTGGAGTTGGACATGGCAACAGGCAAACTGTACGGTGATGTGACTTTACCAGGTCACACAGGAGTGGCAACACATGCTTGTGTGTTTATGTTGGCTGGAAACACAACACGATGGAAGCAAGTAGTGGCATATCATTACACTGGCAATTCTACCAATGGAGCAGAGTACAGGCCAATCATTATTGAGGTAATACAGAGGGCAGCATCCATAGGGCTACATGTGCTTGATGTCACCACAGACATGGGTAGCCCTAACCGAGCCATGTGGAAATCCTTTGGGGTCGACGAAAATAAAACATCGGTGCCACATCCAGCAACACCAGACAGGCAGCTTTATTTCATGCCCGATGTCCCACATCTGGTAAAAAATCTAAAAAGTGCCTGGTCTTCATAATTCCTGAGGATGTTGTAAACAGAGAGAACCTCCCCTCTAACGAGGTTTCAGTGGTCCCCATTAAGGACTTATTGACCTTTCAAGAAGGGATGGCATTAAAAATAGCTCCCCATCTTTCAGCGGCAGCCATCGAGCCAAGTCACTTTGATAAGATGAAGGTTGGTCTTGCTCTAAATGTATTCAGTAAGGCTACAAGTGCTGGGCTGAAATACATGGTGCAGCAAGAAAACCGCCCTCTGTCCTACCTGACGACAGCGTGGTTCCTGGAGCAGGTTGATCGTTGGTTTGATCTCATGTCATCTCGCCATCCAATTACAGCCCTGAGCAGGCTCAAGATGGAGGAGTACCAAAAGGCCATCACCTTCCTCCAGAACATCGTCCATCTGTTTCGTGGGATGAAGATTGGTCAAAAGGGAGGTTGGAAGCCTGTTCAAACAGGGGTGATAATGGCAACAACATCAATTTTGGCCATACAGGAGGCTATGCTAACACGAGGACACAGGTTTGTGTTAACGTCAAGGTTCACACAAGACTGCCTTGAAAATACCTTCAGCTGTGTGAGGTCTAAGAATCCTGTCCCAACTCCAGTGGAATTCCATCATGCACTGAGAATCATATCTGTGGGGCAGTTCCTCACCACCATCAGCTCTGGGAGCTATCAGGAAGAGCACAGTAGCTTTTTGGCAGACTTCCTGGACACAGTGGAGCAAAATATCACTCCATCAGTCAGAGTGGAACCGCTGATGGCGGTGAACAGAGCAGCACCTCACCTCACAAAAACTGAGAAATGTATTCTCTTCCATCTTGCAGGCTATATCGTCCACAAAGTCATGAAGTTTGCCAGCATCTGTGAAAAATGCAAAATTGCAACAGAGCACAATGATGAGAGTCCTTCTGGTGAAAACAGCATTTTAGTGAATTTAAAAGACTTCAAGGCAGGTGCTCTTTGTCGTCCCTCCCAAGAAGCCTTTGATTTCATTCACCAATTTGAGGAACTATTTAGGACCAAGACTGGTTCGTCCCTCATGCAGCTCCCCAACGCAGTGGGTGTCTTGGAGAAAGAAGCTCAGGCACTCTCCAGCAGGCTTCCGTCATGCTGTGGAGTACAAGACAAAATCATTAGAAGATTCATACGGCTGAGGCTGAGAATCGAGGCAAAACAAATCCGAAATGACAGGGAAAAAAAACCCTTAAAAGATGGCCATCTTGGAAGCAAGAGCCAATGCAAAAAGGTGAAGAGGAACAACAGCTGCCAAGATTCAACATCCAGCAACCCCCAAAAAAATCCACAGCTGCTATCAAACCCATTAGTCGTTGCAATGGAAATATTTGGACTAACCATTGCCCCTCCACCTGCCAGCACCACTGCTCCTCCACCTGCCAGCACCACTGCTCCTCCACCTGCCAGCACCCAGCCAACATCCCTGCTCCTCCACCTGTAACATCACTGCCCCTCCACCTGCCATACAGTAGGTTACTAATATACACTAACAAGATTACTTATATAATACAGTCAGTGGCGGCCGGTGGTCTTTTTTTTTGGTGGGGCTCTTGACGTACCGTAAGTGACCTACCCGGGGGGTCCGAGAAATGACCCCTTAAATGATGACTTCTGGTGATGTTAGAGGGGGGGGGAAAGGAGAAATCGAGGCTTAAAAATATGAGAAGACTGATCAATACCTCCATAATCTTCAGTGTGGAAAATATTATTTATCAACCTGAACATCTACTACTTTACCAGGAATTTGTGTTCTCAGAACTGGTCTGTTTTTTTCTTTCTTAAAACACCTTCACCAAGTAGCTTGCAGTGAACTGCATGTGAGATATAAAATTAATAGCATCTTTTCAGTAGCATTAATTATAAATATTTAAGTGGTTCAATACAAGTCACTACAGCATTTCAAACTGAACTGTGAATAAATGCAATTTAAAAAAAATAACCACAGCACAAAATGTCATAAATTGTGTTTTTTCTTTGTTTCTCTGAGGATTATTTACAAACAGGCTTATTTACATATAGCAATAACTCAGAAATGAAAAAGCTACATCGTCTAACACGAACAACCAGTTAGCATAATGATAATATATGTGTTATGTACAATGTAACTGGCAAGGCTAGAGCAAGAAAGAACATAAAGTTTGCAAAAGGTTTAAATAACTTCAAGTATCTGTCTTCAGATTACGTGGAGGTTTTAGTCCGATGGGAAGCAGATTTTAAGCGACACCGAAGATAAACCAAAAATGTGGTGGAGCTGCAAACCGTGTAGTGTTGCTGGGACAGAACAGGAGCTATAACCGTTGGAAAATACATCACAGACAATGCAACAAACGTGGAGACAGAACAATCACTTCTGTGATAAATGCCCACTTATTAATAAACTTCTAACAACCATGGGAAACCTCCTCTCTACATATAAAGTGATATCCAAGCATGGGAAACAAAAGACAGCATTTACCTGTTTGCATCCAGCTAGCCAAGCCTTTCTTGTGTACCAGCTACTTGTGAAGCCTCGTGTATAAATGTTGTCTTTTTCACGAGATTGCTGCGATATATTCAAATCGGGTTGGTCCGGTGCAAGGTCTTTAAGCAACAATTTATCTGCCAAACTTCTCCTTTCGAAAGGATTGGAGATTAGCTCTTGAACAGAATTAGGCGCGGACCGAGGTCCGGAGACTCCACCTGCACACGAAGCCATCCTCATCAACTACTGCGTCAACCGGATACGAGTCACTGTCCAAACTACTCACAGACTGCACTGGGCGCTGACATTGGCGCCCGGTGACCGTCATCTTTGACGACGCTGATTGGCTGAAATTATATTTTCGCGGCATAGTTTACACGTTACAGATAGCAACAGTCAGCTGCTGGTGGCTGCTGCTGCACTGGTTGAAGGCTCCTCTCTTAGCGCCCAGACGAGAGAAGGTGCATGGGCAAGGCCAGGCAGGAAACATGTGATTTATCAGTAACTTTAGACATCGTAACACAATTTTAAACGAGATTTTATTGTAGATTATACATTTTACTGATACCAATTATATAATATTTACCTTGTTCATTAAAAATAAAAATAAAAACATATATATTTTTTTAAACATATTTTTTTTTTTTTATTTTAATTTTAATTATTATTTATTTTTATTTTTTTCAATATGGGAAGAGGTGGGGCGGCGCCCCTAGCGCCCCTATGGACCGGCCGCCACTGAATACAGTGATAGAATACATGTTTAGTATGCTTACTTATATACAACAGTAGTATTAAACTTACCTTGTGTTTTCACTCTCACTTTGCCATCATTTCAAAATCAGCTGAGCTGCAACATAATACAGACAGGTAATAATCAACAGAATACACTAAAAACACTCACCCATAAATTACGTTTTTGTTTACTGTTTGGAAGTCTCAAATATGCACTCTAAATTAATATCAAATAGCTCTCTTCCTTATTATTGTGTAACGTTAACTTTATTATACTAGCTTGTAGGCCTACTCCAAAATGGAGATCGTAATTTCTCCACCTCCACTCATTACAATCACACGTGCCCCAATGTTATATTTAACTAATATTATATTCCTCCACCCCACAAAAATAATCACGTTTAGAAGCCCTTTTTCTCTAATTCCACAACGTTGGATTGAAATAACATTAGGAGAAATGATTAATAGCTGTTCATGGTTAACGTGTGTTGCTAACTTTATCCGGTATCCTAGCCTAATATGTTATCTGTAAACGTTCCCTAAATCAGTAGATTATGGGATAATCCACTAACATCCTTTAATACACATGTTAATTTGACTCAGATGTGCTAATAATATCCGCAATATAAATCTTTAAACGTCTTCTTACCTTTAAAAGTCCATCACGAACGCTGCAACTCTACTGCGCTGCTAGCCACAGATCGTGGAGCCTCTCGAGTCAATAGTCCCCCGGAAGTCAGCGGCAAGCTAACTTCCGGGGAACTATTAACGGCTGCACGATCTGCCATTGCTGTAAAAAAACTGGTCCATTGGAGTGAACGGAGATGTCGTAACTCTTCTATTATACGGCTCTGGGTAGGCCATCCAGTTACTTTAGCCGGGCCGGCTCAGATGATTGGTCGTGCTTTTTACAGTACTACAGCTTCCACAGATGACATTTTTTAATGGATTTTTTGTCAAAGCACTTCAGATATTCATTGCTATCGGGATGTTAAGAGCATTCCATGGAATATAACAAAAAGTGTATCTCGAGCCGGTTTCTCAAACTTACCTACCCCACCTTTAAAGTCATTTTTCCCCCTGGAAAAAGCTGGCCCACCCTATTTTATACAGGCCCGCCCTAAAGTACATTTCTGCACTGGTGTGAGGAGGAGTGTGAGGGGTGTGTGTGACGAGTGTGTGCGTAATAACCTTTATATATACAGTCTATGGTAATAACTCCCTTTTTTTCGAGGGAAGGGGTGGGGGTCAGAGGGCCTAGGTATAAAAGTCACGGCTCGCGAGGTGAGGACTGTGTGCAGTTTAATCCTCAGAGGACTCCAGCATGATGAAGCAGCTTCCTCTTCTTCCTCTTCTTCTTCTCTTCAGTCTCCTGACTGGAAACTCGTCTGCCTGCACAAACGGTGAGAACACTTACACTCTTATTCACACAACATTATGTAATTTATGTAATTTAATTACATCTAATTTGTTGTTCATGTGGAAATGTAGAACAATATCTAAAGTAATGCGTCATCAGTAGAAAGCCAATAAGGAAAAGGAGCGCCCATTGCAACATGATTATAACCTGATCAATATAATAAACAAGATATCTAAAGGTCTCTTCTTATCAGTCTAAGCCATAATCATCATCTTATTGTAATAGGCCTTTTATTGCTAGTGCTCTCATAAAAACACCATTAAGGGATGTCTTTACACAAAAACATGTATGGATCTTTATAAAATAAATAAAGTATTCAGCTGAGATTCAGTGTTCTTGTCCTCAAATAGGATTCAATGTAATAACTTCTGGTAAAATGGGAGAGAGGAACAAAATCATATATATATGACATGGATGGACGAGAGTGAAAATGGTGTTTCTGAGTGTGTGTGTGTGTGTGTGTGTGTGTGTGTGTGTGTGTGTGTGTGTGTGTGTGTGTGTGTGTGTGTTCAGCCTCTGCAGGTGAACACACTGAGTAACACATGTTTCTATCTTCCAGCTGTCAGCAAAGTGATCTCCACAGAAGGGACAGATGTTATTTTACCCTGCTCCCCCAGCACCAGAGAAAACCTCCTAAAGAAACTGTTTGACTGGAAGAAGGTCGGTCAGGGAGGAGAAACTCTGCACGAAGTCTTCATGTACGATTCTGGTGTTCAATATGATGGTCATTCAGGTCAGAGTGAGCAGTTTACAGGACGAGTCTCACATTTTCAAAATGAACTGAAGCACGGAAACGCCTCCATCATCATCAGGAAGACGAAGGTGATAGACAGTGGAAGTTACACCTGCTATTTTCCACGTCTACAGCCTCGTGAAGAATTCTGCATTGAGCTCATTGTTGGTGAGTATTCTCATAAAACAGTATATAAGCCTTCTTATATACAGATATACACAAGTCTCATGTGCATTACACCTGCAGCATTAACTTTCCTGTGAGACAATGTTCATCTGCTCTGTCTTCAAATAAACAGACACACTGTTGGATAACCATCAGTAATATTAGTGAAAAATGTTCTCATGGTCCAGCAGACCCTGTTTCTGTAAGGACTGACACAAACAAGCTAAATCTGAGACTGGTGTTTCTTTTCAAGTTTAATATTGAACATATATTTGTTGTATAACACGTTTCTGAGGACAGCTGATAATATCATCCAAGAAATGTAACAAACTCCTGTTTTTTGCCTTTCAGATCCTATCTTAACTGTCAGAACAATCCCAGGTGAGTCTGGATTTTTACGACGTCACTCTCTACCTCTCAGGTCTGATATTCAAAGCAACTTCATTCATCACTGTGTTGAACAAATGGAGTTCATTCCTGTTTGCAAAATTGTAATAATGTAAACTATAATTCTTTAGAGTTGAAAATATATACCTGTATGTGTCTTTGGTTTTTAATCAAAAGTGACACTATTTATTATTTGGCTTTACAATACTGTGTTTTTATAGTGTAGTTTACCCTATTTTCATTTGCTAATCAATATATTAGTACAAAAAACATTGTTATTGAATATAGAAAACTGCAGTAATACAGATGATTGTGATACTTGTAGATTTTACATGATTATACATTTTCCAGAATCATTCATAATCCATTTTGACACCTTCGTATTTTAGCATATTTTTTTAACATCCTAATTTGCAGAAATTATAAACTTTGTTTAATGTGTATTTAAAACTATTTTTTCTATTAACTAATTTCCTGGGAACAGTATATGACCTAATATGATAAATAAACCAAATTACACTGCCATCTTCCATAATCAAAACAATACCATAAAAATATGAACAGAACTCACAATCAGCTCCTTCAGACTCTCCAAATCAGCAAACATTTGGGAGAAAAAAGTAAAAAATAAGGTGTTTTAAATGTCATATTCCATCCAAAAATGTGATGAACAAAGTCTTATTCTGTGCTTTTCTTTTTTTTTGTAGACAAACTGTACTCCACATTTGCAAACTAGTTTAAACATCCTGATCCTAGACACATCTGTTTCATTTTATACCTTATTTTTGGATTTCCTTTTAAGGTGCAGTCAAATATTAAACTGCTCATAAGCTGCTTTGTGAGTAGCAGGATTTTGATTGGTGTGTGATTTTCTTTTTTAATCTTTTTTGTTTGTGTGTATGTTCCCAGGTGCATCACCAAAGCCAACTATTAGAACACTTGATCAAACAAACTCCTGGGCACGGCTGCAGTGTGAAGTTCATGGAGCTCATCCAGAACCTAAAGTGGAGTGGAGGGACAGTTCTGGAAACATCCTTCCTGCTGAGGAGCCTCAGGTTTTAAAGAACGGAGAAAGCTACGACGTCACTGTTAACGTCACTGTGACTAAAACAGACCGCTATCGCTGTGTAGCTACACAGGAGGAGATCTACCATCAGATTTCTGCTGAAAACCTTCTGCATATCAGTGGTGAGATTCTGCCTAGACATATTTAGTTATTCATATAATTGTAAATGTTGAGAGGGCCAAACTTCTCCATCATGAACATTGAGAAGTTTTGTGTAGCATGAAACATAATAATAAGGAAGAAAGAAGAAGATCCACTTTATTAATCCCCAACGGAGAAATTACTTTTTCCCCTCACACACGAATATACTTGAGCACACAAAAAATTGGCACCTCTCCAGGTACCAGTTCACACTCCATATTTGGTTTGATCGGGACGTGAACCTGCGACCCTTTGGTAAAGAAAATATATAAATATTCCACATCATGTCTACTAAAACTAAATGTAGTGCCCACATGTGTTTTCTTCACCTCTTCACTGTCACACAGGGTTTGTTGACTTCATGATAACATTACATGGTTATTATTACGATCACAGTTAAAGGTGCTGGACTGCATCACTCTGAGAGAAGTTCTACACTTCTATATAAGTCACAGTCCAGTACCACACACTGACCTGAATGATATACATAATGTTTAACAAGAGCATCATCTCTAGACTGAGAAATGTGTGATAAACTCAACCTGGAATATAAGACACACATATATGACTATATCAACTATACTATTAATGTTAAGATCAAAAGTTTTAGCGTAACAAATGAAGCGTAAACATGTAAAGAACGTCTTCTCTGTAAATGTGCTTCTGTCAGAATAATGTTTGCAGATTTACTAATGCTCTAATCTTTAACAGAGTATATGTACATCAGTCATGTGTTAATGTGTTACATTGTGTACTAGGTAGTATGTATGATTCCTATCTCCTGCTGACCTGCAGGATGGAGTCAGATCAAACGTCCTTACAGGGACAATCACGTTTATCGTATCTTAAATCTGCGTTCACGATATACGGTAAACAGCTCTGTGCAGACGTTGTGTTTCTGTTGTCGAGCTCTGCGCTCAATATTTAAATTATTTCAACTTTGACCTTGTTTACCGCTGACCTTTCTACGCACATCCAATCAGAACAGCCGTGCTAAGAGGCACAAGCTAGCAGAGGAGGAAACTCAGAAACTGAACTTAACTGTTTTCACCACAAGGCTCTGCGGACAACCTGGCAATTAGAAAAGAGCAAATCATGTGAATGCAGATTAATAGTTACCAAACTTTAGGTAGACTTGCTTGAAATATCAGATAATGATGGGATGGGAAACTGTGATTTATATTGTGAGGGCTTCCTGGGTTTTCTTATTTCATCTTAAACATGATCTAATAACCATTTCCAAGACAATAAATGAGCAAAAGATATCAAAATATTTCATTTATAAAGCTGTTTATCATCTATTGTTTTCTATGATGTTCCCAGGTACAGCTACAGAGCCGTCTGTCCTCATTCTTTATCAAACAAAGGACTGGTCTCTGTTAGGGTGTTTAGTTCTTGGAGCTTTCCCTAAACCTCTCCTCCAGTGGACGGACAGTTCTGGAAACATGGTCCCTGCTGCAGAGCCTCAGGTCTCAGAGAGAGGAGGCAGCTACGACGTGATCCTCCAGACTACTGTGAAAGAATAAGAATTAAGAATATTTAAATGTGTCTTCAGACTGAACACAAAGTGAATTTCCTCTCAGCACCAGACGTTGTGATGAAGACCTCTGCAGGAGTTAAAAAGGTTTCAATCTGAGTGGAAACTTGAATCTGAAACTCTGAGCTTCCTCTTCATCAATGTGCAGAGATGAGAGGAAGACTGAGAGAGGCTGAGAAAATAAAGAGCTGCAGTTTGTAGTAACATAGTAGACATCAGAGAGCTTGTGTTTGAGTCATGAATCAGATACAAACACCACGAGGATCACATCAGGCTCTAACCATCCATCAGTTTCAGATGGTTGGAGAAAAACATTATGAATAAATGGTATGTATTTTGTTTCCAGTGTTCCCTCTTTTATTTTCCAATCACTCTGACATGTTTTCTTTTGTATTTTAGGAGAAGAACCAGAGAAGAGCTCAGGTTAGTCCTGATTTTAACTAATCTAATATTTAACTGAAAGCTAAGAAAATAATAATTGCGTGTGTTTCCCTCTGTAGAACATCAGGATGTGAATCTGCTCTTCGCTGAGCTGCAGTCAGGGAGGAGGACGTTCTGTAGTTCAGGAGGAGGAGCAGAACCACACTGCAGCTCTTTTCATTTCTTCTGGCTGTTGCAGCTTGTTCTGGTGCCATGGTTTAACCTCCTGTTTACAATGATGTATCCACGTTAATACTCACATCACAGTAGTGGAAAGATATACTCATTACATTGCTGACTTTCTGGATATTCTGTTAATATTTGCACCACTTTTGGAAGAAAACTTGAACTTCACTCTGCCTTCGAGTGTTGACGTTAAAAACAACAGTTGTTGTGGAAATTAGTTTATTTTAGGCATTTACTATTACTACTAAACTATTAATACGTACTATCTATACATTCATCATACTGTTGTTGTCCTGGACCAATATAGTGAGATAAATTAATTGAATACCACATTTTTTGTATTGTGGTCCTCGGCTCCTCCTGTCCTTCAGAGAGTGAAGGATGAATGAGGGACATTCTAACAGCTCCATAGTTGTAGTCCTTTAACAGCTCCATAGTTGTAGTCCTTTGACAGCTCCATAGTTGTAGTCCTTTAACAGCTCCATAGTTGTAGTCCTTTAACAGCTCCATAGTTGTAGTCCTTTGACAGCTCCATAGTTGTAGTCCTCTAACAGCTCCATAGTTGTAGTCCTTTAACAGCTCCATAGTTGTAGTCCTTTGACAGCTCCATAGTTGTAGTCCTTTAACAGCTCCATAGTTGTAGTCCTTTAACAGCTCCATAGTTGTAGTCCTTTAACAGCTCCATAGTTGTAGTCCTTTAACAGCTCCATAGTTGTAGTCCTTTAACAGCTCCATAGTTGTAGTCCTTTAACAGCTCCATAGTTGTAGTCCTTTAACAGCTCCATAGTTGTAGTCCTCTAACAGCTCCATAGTTGTAGTCCTCTAACAGCTCCATAGTTGTAGTCCTTTAACAGCTCCATAGTTGTAGTCCTTTAACAGCTCCATAGTTGTAGTCCTTTAACAGCTCCATAGTTGTAGTCCTTTAACAGCTCCATAGTTGTAGTCCTTTAACAGCTCCATAGTTGTAGTCCTTTAACAGCTCCATAGTTGTAGTCCTTTAACAGCTCCATAGTTGTAGTCCTCTAACAGCTCCATAGTTGTAGTCCTTTAACAGCTCCATAGTTGTAGTCCTTTAACAGCTCCATAGTTGTAGTCCTTTAACAGCTCCATAGTTGTAGTCCTTTGACAGCTCCATAGTTGTAGTCCTTTAATAGCTCCATCGTTGTAGTCCTTTAACAGCTCCATAGTTGTAGTCCTCTAACAGCTCCATAGTTGTAGTCCTTTAACAGCTCCATAGTTGTAGTCCTTTAACAGCTCCATAGTTGTAATCCTTTGACAGCTCCATCGTTGTAGTCCTTTAACAGCTCCATAGTTGTAGTCCTTTAACAGCTCCATAGTTGTAGTCCTTTGACAGCTCCATAGTTGTAGTCCTTTAACAGTTCCATAGTTGTAGTCCTTTAACAGCTCCATAGTTGTAGTCCTCTAACAGCTCCATAGTTGTAGTCCTCTAACAGCTCCATAGTTGTAGTCCTCTAACAGCTCCATAGTTGTAGTCCTTTGACAGCTCCATAGTTGTAGTCCTTTAACAGCTCCATAGTTGTAGTCCTTTAGCAGCTCCAGTTGTAGTCCTCTAACAGCTCCATAGTTGTAGTCCTTTAACAGCTCCATAGTTGTAGTCCTTTGACAGCTCCATAGTTGTAGTCCTTTAACAGCTCCATAGTTGTAGTCCTTTAACAGATGCTCTCCTGCTGCTTGTAGTTCTTAAAGGATGTAGAGACAGCATCAACAGAAACTCTCTCTGATCTGAAGCTGCTGTAAAGAAATGTACTCTGGAGCTGGAATATAATGTGACTTATTTTATATATTTTTATATATTTTTATTGACATTGGTTGTTACGAGCTTGTTGTTTGTGATGTTGTTAAAGTGCTAATCCAAAGTGTATCATCTGAATGATGACCTGCTGTTACTGTGAGGCTTGAACTGTTTTTATCTGAAAGCTCCTTTATGATGTTCTCTGATGATCTGCAGGGTTTCTATGCTGTCATTTAAACTGTACCATTTATATCCAAATGTTTGAATAAAACATGAAACAAGTCAATCTGTGTGTTTGGACTGATATTTAATTATATATTTTCATATTTGTTGCATAGATGCACTTTAATGAAAGTTTTTATACTCGTTTTGATTATCATTTGAGAGCATTTTACGACTAAATAAGTTGGTAGAGAGTGACAGAAAACTTAAGAGAGGTGAAACACACTGTAAACAGGTTGTTTAACAGATACTGCATAATAAATAATAATAAAGGGTATTTATATTTGTATTTATATAGCTCTTAAGATACAAGAGACTAAGCAAAGAGCTCACAGAAACACACTTAAACAAATAATTAATACAGTTATAAAAAAGATAATGAATATATAGACTCAGTGAAAGTAGATAAAGATAATACATTAAGAGAGATATCATTGAGAATACTTAAATTGAAGAAAAGTCCAAATTAAATTAAAAAGGGACATTATTTATCAAGCATTCATTTTTGTAATTCAGGTTTTCCCCTCACATGACTTCACATACCAAATATTTGTTTTACAATAGTTTAAGATATATTAGTACAGGGTTTAATCCTGATTTCACATTAACATCAGTACACTTTCTAAATGTAGTGTACATGTTTTAGTGGGAATGCTGTGTCAACACTATCTGTTATGCTACGCACGAAATTCTTTACTATTCCGCCCGTTATTTTGCCGGTCTTCTTCTCCCACTTTGAACATCGCAGAAACTCTGTTCAAACATCAAAACGTTCAGCTCGGTCAGGAATCGATGGCTATTACTTTTATCATTCATAACTTTCATAATTCCAGAGATACATCCCATAATTCACACATTTTTAACATGGAAGTCAATGGAGAAACTCTTCAGACTTCAACAATCTTCATCGTAAAAGTACACCATTTACCTCTGAACTGTAGAGGAGAAGAAGAACAAAGTAGCAAAACATTGAAATACTTAAAGTGGACCTATCATGCTATATTTGAATAATATAGTGGAGGACCATACCTATATAAGGCATATTTATACTTGCATTTTAGCCATGCCTCATTTTGCTCAATTTGACATTTTTTAGCTCTGTTTGTGTAAGGGCAGATAAGGGCAGAACAGCACCATCTACTGGCCTGGCATATGTACTACAGCGTCTCCAGCGCTTTCGAACGGCAATGGCCGTGGCTGTCTCCTCCTGATTGGTGGAGTTGGCCCAATAGCCGTAGCGCCACCGTCCTGACGTCAGGACAGTGTTCAAATCTGGATCAGTTTTTATCAGATCCGTTGCAGCCCCGTTTTTAGAGATTTGTGTATGGAGGAAAATAGAGAGGGTTGTGTTTTCTGACACTTGGTGAGTTCCCTGGAACACCGGGGACACATATTCATGTCTAAAAAGACGTACAAAAGTGCATTTTGCATGATAGGTCCCCTTTAAATAAAGTACAAGTATCTCAAAATTGTACCCAAGTATAGTACTTGAGTTTATGAACTTAGTTACTTTACACCACTGGCTATAAAGATAGAAAGACTAAGCCTTGCACAGAGGCATGAAAATACATTTTCAAAATGCTCAACAGTGCTGCCAAAGTTATAAACTGACTGCTACACAATTAAAATAAATGCTTTTATATATTTCTATCTTTGGCGTTTCTGTTATTATTAACTGCTTTAGTTGTTCTGACTTCTAAAATCCTCTGTTATTCCTAATTTTAAACCTTTTTCATACCTGATGAGTTTGCATCCCTGTTCATGCAACTACAACTGCTAACTGCCCCCCCCTCCCTGTGAGCCCAGTGGCCGTCTGCGAGACAGCGAGACACAGCGAAACCCAGCCCGAAACCAGCCCGAGCACACACACACACCCACAGCCTGGCTGGGAGTTTGTGTGTGTGCTCACACACAGACTCACAGCCTCGCCGCTTCCCGCCGTCTCAGGCGGAGAAATCGCCGGAGCTGCAGCTGAGAAAAGATTGAGTGTGTGTGTGTAACGTAACGGCTCCGGGGACGTTACGTTATGTCACTATACCCAAATACGTCACTATACCCAAGAAGAAAACAATGGAAAAAGAGAAATCTCCAACGAGGCGTTCTGGGGCAGCATAGACAGGTCTTTTCTGTGTTAGAGTTTTACTCGCTACAGGGTGTACTTTGAGGGTTTGTGACTCTGCAGACCGTTTACATGCAGAAAAACCTTCATAACACACAAGGGGACGGGTAATAACCAGAAAAGCATGACATGGGACCTTTAAAATGCTGTACACGTTGTCTAAGTTTTCTAAAATATGGCCACAGTAGTAAAATGTATAGCTTCCTGCTGGTCTGTTTCTCCAAAATGCATCTAGTGGAGAAGAACCTCAGACAAACCTACAGTACCTAAAAACATCCAAACTATACCTTTCACTTCAGCTTCACTGCAGGTTGGTACAGGGTGAATGGGCTCCTACATCCTGTACAATCATGCTGAGACAGATTTCCAGGTGATATTTAGACAATGAAAATCAGAGAGAGAATTGCATGGGTGAAAAAAAAAGATTAAAACAAATACAGACATTATGTAGTCTATGTTTATTATTTAACATGCCTGGAAGGACACTTTTACAGAGGGGGTGAATAAGATGAGTACGTAAACAACATACTAAAAGCCTCCATGCAATACTTCAGGTTTAAAATATACTTTATAATGTAAAAAAAGTGAAATGTTAGGACAGCAGATGGCGCCACATTGTTGAGAATTGAACAAACCTCTATAGGACCATGTGATTGACTTTGAATCTTTACAATTAAAACTTTTAAAAGTAAATTGATAGAGAGGAATATGAGCAGAGGTCCAGGGGAACCCAACGGCCAGGGTGTGCAAGACAATCCCTGCAAATAAATGTCTTGATCTCCCATTTACTTTTATAAAAATTACATATTTATTGATTTTCAGTGATAAGATAAGGTGTTTTATTGTCTTTGCATTATAAACACAACACAACTTGATTTGGCATCATACCAATCCACTAAGCTGCATTTATAAATATATACAAAATCATATGTACATGAAAATATCAAACAAACATTTATGATATTTACACATTTATTTCAACAGGATAGTCTCAAGATATTAACACCACCTTATGTTTTTTTAAGTAAAAAGCTAAGGTTAGGATGTATAGAAACTACAGCACGATCACATGACTTCATGTCACCACCGCTAAGCTAAAGGAGGCTAATGTTGGGCTATAAAGGAACTACAGCACGGTCACATGACTTCACGTCACCACCGCTAAGCTAAAGGAGGCTAATGTTGGGCTATAAAGGAACTACAGCACGGTCACATGACTTCACGTCACCACCGCTAAGCTAAAGGTGGCTAATGTTGGGCTATAAAGGAACTACAGCGCGGTCACATGACTTCACGCCACCACCGCTAAGCTAAACGCGGCTAATGTTGGGCGTGATGGCGCTTAGTCGCCTCATTTAGACACTTATTAGCATCCGCCAGTGGGGTATTTACTGACATATTTTATGTTGAAGAACAAAACGTTAAAATCTCTTCAGCTTGTGTTAACCACAGACCTTATTTCAGGCAAACAACCAATAACTCATCCAAAAAACCATTGACCACCAGACGAGGGAACCAGGAAGAAGTGATAAAATGCTGACTCACTTCAGTGTTTTAGGACCCATTCCTGCTCCACTCTATGATAGATAACTAAATCACAATTTTCATAATGTTTGAAACATTTGGGATAAAGTAAGTACACAAGTTACATACTATATAGGCTACCTTTAGACATGAGCAGTTGGTTTTGGCTGTATCTTAAGATTGAGTTAGAGCCGATGTGTCCGTCCTCTGTACGCTCTGCTCCTGTGCGATGGTTTAACTCATGGGTAAAATAACATCTTCTGGTCCCAGTGGTCAGCCGGGGACACTCGCTGCATTGTCAGCTACTCGCTCTCCCAGAGTTTCTGCTCATATCTGCAGGGAGAGTCTCTGCGGAGCCAAAACCAACAGTGTTCAGCTCCAGAGACGTTATATTTTCCTCCATTTATTGAGACAGAGGAACTGCTAAGCCCTCGGCCTCTTTCGCAACTCCAGCTTAACTCTTCCTGCCACGCTTAAAAGCTTTAGCTAAATCTCTGAGACACAAGACATTTAAATACTTAGAGAACGGACTCCAGTTATTATCGGTTGTCCTTTAATCTTTAATTGATGCTTTTCTTGCAAAGGCGAGGAACTGATTTGCAGCAGCTCCACAGGTTAATAACTACAGTCTGACGTTTTTATGCAGGAGATTTACATGATCCTCAGAAAGGTTGAATTTTACTTACAGGGTCTCAAATTACTTGTTTCCAAGAAGAATATAGAGTGCTGTGCAGCTACAAATCAGCAGGCTGCACACCATCAATCAACAAGTTTAAGAATATTATATTTAAAAGGTTATTAAGCTATAGATTCAAGATTCAAGGCAGTGTAGTTATGTCGATGAAAACCTTAGGTCACACGCTCCTCCAACAGTGCAACACAATAAAACCGAACAACATCCTTTTCGTACTAAAATTATTTTCAATGACCTAGCTCCTTCACCTTAGTGAGCATGGATTTGAGTAAATATTGTGTTCTTTTAGCTTATTACAAATGAGGGAAACCGCAATGATTTTGAGGCTTAAATAAAAGTTCGTAATAACGAATGACATTCATTTTGTTATTGTCCTGCAACAGTTATGGCTTGTCAATATATTATCATTGTATATCCTCTTTAAGTAAGAAGATGCCGCACAGACTCAAACACCTGAGTGGAAACAGTCTAAACACTAAAATGTGAAACTTCCACAAACTATATATTTATTTACAAGTATTTTTACTATCTAACTCGTTGGCTGGCTCTCTTTTAATAACGTCATGTTGTTGCCCTCTTCTTCTGTAATGTTATTGACGCCCCCTGCTGCTTACCTCCATGAACTTTGAATAACTTGATAATGCTAGTGAAAAGCAACAAGCATTCATTCACATTTGGTTAAAAAAATCGATAAATTCCGATTGAAACCTGTGCAGCGTGACGGAAACATTTTCACCATGAAAAGCACATTTTTGTTATTCTGACCTTTAAGTTGGAAAGGTACCTGAGTGCAGCTAAAATCTCCCTGTGAGAGAAATAACTTCCCACTGTGCTCTCATTAGTGGAAATGCCACCTCTCTCTCAGCCCTTCAGCGTTTGGTTTTCATTTCCTTTACGGTCCCTCAGTCGCTCCTGGCGCCATTATTATGCTTCAGATGAACACCGAGGCCGTTACAGCCAGACACGGAGGAGGACTGAAACACACTCTGGGGAGAAAATGGGAATGAGGCACCTTTAACTTGAATAACTTTTGGGTTGAAGCCCTAATATTTTGACACAAAGAGATATAAATAGCAATAGTTCCCACCTCTACTACTTGAATATAGCACACGTCTTTTTGAAGTCCACATTCTTGTATTTCTTTCCTCTGTACAGTATTTTATTTTACATTCTCTTCTATTCTATTCTATTAATATGTATAAAATGTTGTTATTCCTGCATTTGACTTGCACATTTTCTGTATTTAGTGCAGGTTTTTATTAACTTTGAGAACAGTAATCGCTGCATTTGTGATCTTGAAATTATAAACACATGTCAATATTTTAATGTGTCTCATGAAACACACTTTTGTCCTTTACACTGAGACGGATTCCTCTCAAGAAGCAGCTGAACTTATCCTTCAAAATGAATCACTAAGGATTTTATATTGAATGTTTTTCATGCATATATTACAGAGATAGGCTTTTACACTGGGAATACCTGGCATTCATTGCATTTATACAATTGTTTGTCATCTATTTAAGTCATTTGGTATATTGTCTAACAATAGAAGATACATTTATGGTTTTAATATCATAAACACATGTCAATCTGTTATTTGTGTAAAATAAAACCCACTTTTGTCCTTTAATACTGAGGGTTATCGCTCTCCATGAGTAGCTTTCTCTATCAATACCCGAGTAGTAGCTCAGTCTGTAGGGACATGGCTCGGGAACTGAAGGGTCGTTGGTTCAAGTCCCAACACGACCAAAAATGCATGTGTTTGTACGTATCTGTAAATGCGTGTGTTTTTGTACTGTGGATCAATACATCTTAAATGTAAGCCAAAGGGAATGTATATTTGACTTTTTTTGCTCACATTACAACTATTATTATTAACACATCTTCTGAGGTTTTGCATGTGTTTATCTATCGGTAACAAACATTTCTGCAGAGGAAACAGCTGGGTGTTTCTGTGACCTTTGCATGATCCTGCTCGTCCTCTTATCCTAAACTAACCCTCTCATACACGCTGTCTTTGAACTCGTGCTTTAATTGAAGCCTTCGCTGCAGAAATATTTCCACGCTGCCTCGCTCACAGCAGGGTGGGGGTCCTTCATAACAGGAACAAGCGCAACTGGACCATACGTTATTGTGTAATGAGATAAAGTGATATAGAAATAACACCACAGCAGGGAGGCTGGCTGCAGAACTTTATAGTGTGTAATGTTTTGTCTGAAATCGGTCTTTTTTCCAGCTCTGTTTGTCCGTCTGTCTGCAAGATTACGGAAAAACGACTAGCCTGAATGTTGTTGGAAAGTTGTATCGTGCCCAAAGGATAAATGCGTTAAGTTTTGAAGCAGATCCAAGTGCAGATACTATATATTTCTTCACTAGTTAGATATAGCAATTGCTGTACACGTCGCTACATTGTGGGTATCAATTTAATAAGAAAATGTAGTTTCCAACGTAATAAAAACCCAAATAAATGTGGTACACGACTTGCCTTGTTCACAACCTATATGAAGAAACATGGAAGATGACAGTAAAGGTTGTATTCAACCCATCTTCTTAATAGTGTCCATAGTTTTCAAATTACGACTTCATAAGCACAACAAAGTCAGAAGAACGACTATTTGAGCTCAGAAAATGGGACCATCGGTGGAGCACCTGAATGCATCATCAACTTTTGGGGAGGTCATTGGAGTTCGGATTTGATTTCGACCCTTAAAACTCAATTAAAAGTCCATGTTTATCTCTAGGAACTACACACTGTCTACAGTTTTAACATGTTACCCCATTGCTTGAAGGAAAACTCTCCTCCAAAGTGAAGTTTTTGATTAAGTTAGAAATTAGAAAAACATTTGAGGTAGGAGATATAGTAGATCCCTTGCTACAGAGGTTCAGGACTTTACCCCTAATGTTCTAGATTTCACACACACACACACACACACACACACACACACACACACACACACACACACACACACACACACACACACACACACACACACACACACACACACACACACACACATACACACACACACACACACACACACACACACACACGCTCATTTAGCTTGGTCAGATACATTTACTTGGCCCTTTAGTTCGGTCAGAGTAGCATCAGGGCCGTCATGTGATCTAAATCTCCTACAGTGTGTGTGTGTGTGTGTGTGTGTGTGTGTGTGTGTGTGTGTGTGTGTGTGTGTGTGTGTGTGTGTGTGTGTGTGTGTGTGTGTGTGTGTGTGTGTGTGTGTGTGTGTGTGTACTATTTACATATTAGTGCTTTCAACTCTATATTTTAACCGGATGAACATTTGGAATGATTGGACGACTTAATCGGAAGTTATTAGAGAAACAAGCTGAGCTAATTTATTGACCACGGACAAACTACCTTTTTACCAGTTTATATCAGAGGAGCGGAGGAGACTTTAGTGAGTACTTTTGCTTATTGTAAACACCTCATGAACTCCTGGATCATATTTTATCAGAGATACTAGCTGATCTTACGTTAGGCTTCAGCTCGTAGCAGCTCCAATCTGTGCTCACCAAACTGCACCGAAAAACCACAGATTGCTAACGGCTTTATTTTGGTTTTTTATAGGTTTAACTCAGTAGGTCTGTTTGGTTTGGAGACGATGCGACCTCTGTAGAAAATATGGCTCTTGGTAAACAGCTCCAGAATGTCAAAGCTATCCGAGAAACTAGCAGAGCTAACGTTAGCGGCTAATGTTGGCACGCATGGAGAAACTGAGATATGTCGAACTGATATATTTATTGATAACTTAAGTGTTTATTTTTGATTCATCAGCATAACAAGTATTGCTACTCCTGTTACTTTAATGTATTTACTGCTAATTATTTTATACTTTTACGCACTTTTTGAATGAAGGACTTTTACTCATATTAGAGTACATCTTCCACGCTGCTTGTTTGTAAGCGGTTTACTTTTTGTCTTTTTCTATCTTCAGTAGGTCAGTACATTAACTTCACTTAGTTATGTCATTTCACATCACTTATGCCTCTGTATATTTGCTTAAACACAAAGTACTTTGCAGTGGTGAAACATCAATTAGATGAGTACTTTAATGTGTCTAACGTCGTCCAATAAATCACTTCAGCCAGTTTAAATATTTGTGTTAAATCTTGGCTGGTTTTGCCACCAAGCAGACCGAACTCTGCAACAGGCTGAACGTCAAAGACTTCTTTCAAACGACTCAGTTTAATGACTCAAACTCAGATTTATTTACTCAGCACTTCTACAACATCAGATATTTAATCATCAGTGTAATCTGAACCAAGGAGGCCTGCACACGATGTGAAGAATCCACCTTTACAACAAACATCACATCTCGTATTTAAACAATGCCAAACAACAGATAATATTCGGATACTGAGTTTTAGATACATTTTACTTGTCAGTGGGGAAAGTAACTCAGTGCACACTCTCAATCCTGAATTTAAGTACAATTTTGAGGCACTTTTATCAGTTTTCTAGATTCTTCGTTCACAGTGGAGGCAAGCAAGAAATACAAAGTGCTCTCCTAGAATTCAAGGTATATGATAAACAAATACTATTATTCCTTAAAGTAAAAGAAGCAAAGAAAATAAACCTTATATGTGTTCTAGAGGGACCACCATGATAATTATAAGGTCGTCAGGAAATCATTAAAAGTGTTATGTTATTTGAAGAGCACTTAGCAGCAACATACAAGTACAACAAGAATGTTTCAG
Source organism: Trematomus bernacchii (assembly GCF_902827165.1). Classification (NCBI taxonomy): domain Eukaryota; kingdom Metazoa; phylum Chordata; class Actinopteri; order Perciformes; family Nototheniidae; genus Trematomus; species Trematomus bernacchii. Next base: position 10,198,759 of record NW_022988098.1, read on the forward strand.
CAGTGATATACAGAGTGCACCGCACACACTGCTCCACAGTAGTAAAGTAAGGAGTTCGTACCCTCCACACAGGCACCTCCTGGCAGGCCTCACACACACACACACACACACACACACACACACACACACACACACACACACACACACACACACACACACACACACACACACACACACACACACACACACACACACACACACACACACACACACACACACACACACACACACACACACACACACACACACACACACACACACACACTCTGCAGCCCCTCCTCAGCCTCTTTAACCAGGGAGCCTCCGCTCACTTCTACTCTGTCAGGGCAGACACAGAAACCAAGTTTAAAAAGCTGCAGCCTTCCAAAGGCTTTGTTCTGTAATCCTGCAGACAAACAAACAACCCTTTCCTGTAGTGTGTTATAAAGGTTTTAGTGCATGTAAATGGTCTGCAAAGACTAAAATCCCTGTGTTCCCTCCAGAGGGAAAAAGTTTAAAAAACACATTTATTTTCATTCTCTTAGTGCAGAACCCAGTAGATGCTGATGACACATGGGAAAAGATGCTACAAGTGTGTTTTTAATAGTGGTTGTCCGTGTGTGTGTGTGTGTGTGTGTGTGTGTGTGTGTGTGTGTGTGTGTGTGTGTGTGTGTGTGTGTGTGTGTGTGTGTGTGTGTGTGTGTGTGTGCGTGACTGTCTCCCTGTGGGTAAATGCTTCCTGTCAGGAAATAGGTTTACTTATACATATAAACACACGCACACACACACACACACACACACACACACACACACACACACACACACACACACACACACACACACACACACACACACACACACACACACACACATGGACGACCCCTATTAAATACACTTGACATGTATTCCCTCGTCTCTTAACTTGATGTCGAACTCAAATTTAACGATAACCTTTACCAGATTTTGTTGCTTTTAGGTAAAATATGTATGTGACATCCTCATTTCACATGCAGAGATACTTCAGTCATCTTCGGCTGGGTTTACATGCACCTGTTTTTATGCATTCAAAAAGAAAATGTAAATATTGTTTGGCTGAGGTGAAAAGATGGTGTCTTATAAAAAGCAAAATGCCGCAAAGTTTGGAAACAAATTAAGATGATCATACATGAAGACCCTCCTGACACATTTCACATTCCCGCTCTCCAACTGTTTATTAGTTTTCTGACGCCTTATGATCAACAAGAACAACTCCTAATGATCGCATGACGGTAGGGGATGATCAAATGCAATAATGTGCATTCTCTTTTGCAGACTTTCAATACATTTGGTTAAAATTTGCGATACATTTGGAAGGTTACATGTTTACCTTTCTCAGTGATTCTGCAAAACAGTGTACAAAAAACTAAAGTGTTTTCTGCATGCTGTTCTTTCACTTGTGTATGTACTTGATGTTGTTAACCTAAGTGTGTGTGTGTGTGTGTGTGTGTGTGTGTGTGTGTGTGTGTGTGTGTGTGTGTGTGTGTGTGTTTTAATGACAGTTGACCTGCAGTGGAGCTTCCTGACCTGCACATCCTCCTGCGGACCTGTGAACTGACTGCCACAGGACCCCTGAGAGGACACACACACACACACACACACACACACACACACACACACACACACACACACACACACACACACACACGCGCGCGCGCACACACACAGACACACACACACACACACACACACACACACACACACACACACACACACACACACACACACACACACACACACACACACACACACACACAGAGAGAGTTACGTACCTATTTTCCTCTGACAGTGGTCGGTATATTCCAGATGTTTTTCAATCACAACAGATGATATCATGAATGCCGTCAACGGCTGCGTTTTTGTGTATTCAGGGTTTAAATTGTAATATAATTATTATTTTAGTAGTAACTTTAGGGAATAAATAACATTTGTTGAGAGGCTTGGGCCGAGTCTGTTTGTCTGACATGCTACCACGAAGATTTGCCAACATTTTAAGTATATTCAATGCATTTTAAAATGAAATGGATCAATTTATTATGATGTGCGCTGACTTTTTGTAAAGAATTATTTATGATATCTATCGATCAACCAAATGTACGTTGAGTCACACCCCTTCTTTCACTCTTTCCAAAGTGACCAAACTTTCACAAAAATCATTGCTAATAAAAAACTATAATACATCCAGAGGTGTCTCTAGAAATATATAGTATGAGGTGATACTGTGGCGCTGATCTTGTTTATAAGATATATCAATTCTGGCGAGAACATGACATCCGTATACAAGATGGCGCTGTGGACGTAAACAACAACGTGGCGTCGGAGCTCCGTAAAAACAAAGCTGTCTATGCCGTCTGACGCTCTATTTGACACCAATTTAATATTTTATGAGTTATTATACAGTTTTTGACGAACAGAAATATTTTTTTCTGGCATCACATTAACATTGTACGGGGAAAATCTGCATTTTGGTATATGGGCGCACTCTCAATTATTTGTATAAAACGTTTTTTCTGCTTTTTTTCTAACAGTGTGGAGGATGACAGATTAAAGCTTCATGGTGAGTGTTTTGGTACTAAATCTGGGGACATTAAATAAAACGTTATACCATTAGAAAACAGAAATCTATCCTGAATGAGATAGAAATCTTTAATTAAATGCACCCATACGATAAGTCATCATGTTATGCAAACCCAACCTGACCAGCACACGGTTTCATATTAAAATAATACAAAGCTTCTCCTGAGAAACATCTGTGTGCCAGACGACATGTGAGAGGGAAACTAAACCGGAACTTCTGCAGAGAAAACATCCGGCTGTGTGCAGCGGATTTACAGTAGAGAAGAAAGTCCATCAAACTGGGGTAAATTCAGTTTCCTCCACGCTTTCTGGGTGCGTTTTCCTCTGAATCAATCACAGGAAGTGTACCTTGTATGTGTCATTTTATTGGTTAAAAACCTGTTGTCTTTTCCTGTTTCGGTTCAACCCTGTTTCTACCAGAAGTGAAAGAAGTCCATTTTAAAGTGATGAACGAGATTTACCCGTGTAATGACTTATTACACCAAAATTGTACTTAATATATATCTTTTTTGGACCTATTCCACTATTGGATATTTCATAATGACCAAAGTATTTCCATTTCAACACATGACAATATAAAATGTTGTCTTCGATTGGGGTACAAATGAACTGAAATTGGAAATACATTTGACTATTTAGGCAAAATATTTTATTCACAAATGTTGTTTTCTTAAAATCCCACCCATATGTATTGCATTCTTTAATAACGTGCTATATAAAACATTAAATATGGCCAAATTAATTAAACCTACTACAATATTAAGTACAAAATAATTGTGATATAAGCTATTTTAAAAATGTCCAAGCCCTATACTTGACATCACCAAATTTGATGAATTTTCACCTCACAAATGACACAATAATTATTTAGCATCCCATACATCCTTGCAGCTGGAGTTTCTGAACACAGATGTTACTTAATGCTCTCTGATGCACTAAGTAACATCTGTTACTTAGTACAGGAGAAAACGTTGTAAGTTAAACCTGAAACAGAAATATTACATAACGATGGCAGAAACCTGTGGACTCAGTCGTACGCTTTGCTAACGCACCTTGGCGGGATTTCCACCTCGGGGTGATTTTCAGAATAAAGGCTGTTTGAAACGTGTTGACTACACGATGTTGATGGATTATTTTCGCTGTTAGATCGTAAAACACTTTTTCGCACCGAGATACGAAGCGTTTCATGTCTGCAGAGCCTCGTAAAGTCTTCCTGCTCGACATGTGACCCCTGACTCTCTGAGAGGAACTTCCTCCAATGTGCCTACACACACACACACACACACACACACACACACACACACACACACACACACACACACACACACACACACACACACACACACACACACACACATACGCACACACACTGAATAGAAAGTACTAGCACCACATTGTGAAAATACTCTTATCAACTGCAACTGTCACAAAACTAAATTTCTCCCGAGTAAAAGTAAAGTATTCTAATTTGTATGCACTGTAAGGTAGTTTAATTAATAACGAAGCTACATATTTCATAATATTTTAGTGTGTTTTGTATTCAAATATCTTTATGACAACTAGTGACATGTGACAATTAATACAGTGGGGTACAGAATTTTTGAAAATATAATTAGTTACCACTTAGCATCCTCTGATGCAGCTGTTAGACAACCACACACATACCACAACAAAATGTTCAGAAAGTATTTGGAAACCCTTTCATTATAAAACAGAGAACACACACACACACACACACAAACACACACACACACACACACACACACACACACACACACACACACACACACAGACACACACACACACACACACACACACACACACACACACACACACACACACACACACACACACACACACACACACACACACACACTCAGATATTCCCCATGTGGCAGTGAACAAGAGGAATGTCCATCTGTATTTGTTCTTGTCAGGACTGGACTGCAGGTTTGTTTGTATGTTGGATGTAACAGGCCAGATGGACAAAGTGTCTGAAAGAGAGAGAGGACATGACACACACACACACACACTGTGCTGTAGGTGCGTTTATAATCACCAAACATTTAGCATTAAAGATGATATTATGCTCATGTTCAGGTTCAGGTGTGTGAGAGAAACTCCCTCTGGAGGGAACACAGGCATTTTAGTCTTTGCAGACCATTTACATGCACTAAAACCTATTGAACACACTACAGGAAAGGGAAACGTGCAAATCAGTTTTGTATTTGCACATTTTCTTTTGAGTTTACAAATCGTTTTTGCATTGTGGAAAGTACTTTACATGTACAAATTAACCTGTTTAGCCCTGAGCCTGGTTTTCAGTTCTCAGGCTCGAAAAATGACATTCCCAGAACAAATGACCATATCTTCCCTTCTAAAAGGGTTAAATTAATATTTTTTTCTATCAAAGTAATGATAAACCTGTGAGTTGGATGTATTAAAGTCAGAATCAATATAGATGCTTTTTATTTTAAAGAAAATTCAGATTGAACATAGTAAAAAACTGTAAATTATAGTGTCCGTCCAAAAATGATTTTTTACTTATAGTGAAAACTACCCTTGGATGATGGTAAGGTAGACTAAAAGCTTTAGGAATCCAAAGTACAACATATAATAGTACCCTGTATCAAGATTGATGCAAAACAAGTGACATTTTACCTCTGAGGTGATTTGGGTGGAAATGGGGGTTTTACCGTTTCTCTGGAACCCATTGGTCGATTTTGGTGATTGACATCTCTTTATGACCGTTAAAGCCAATATAATCGAAGGGGAATCTCCCCACTCACTACCATGGTACAAAAAAAAGTGGGGGCTTTGCACATGCAGTTTTGCATCAGAGCAAACCTACACTCTAGCTCTGACATCTGGAAACGGAAAGGCAGTTTTATTGCTCATGGATTATCAGAAATCATTTTAAAGGGACACAGACACATTAGATTAACCTATGGATTAACTTCAGCAGCGTTTTTATTGTTTTAATGCCATTGAAGATCACTTTTGACCAGACTACAGAGAAAGGTAAGCCTTGTTAGCATTTTTAGCTACCAAGCGCCACATGTTTTGATGTCTGTTTTTGTTTATAAAGTCGCGAGTTCCTATCATGGAGTGATAATGTATGCACCCATCGATTCTGTGTCACCTCACGATGTGAGTCGATGTCATGGATGTGGAGAAAAGATAAATAATAAGGTTTTGTGAGTGATTTTCGGTGCAGTAATCTGTTAGCATTTTTCGCTCGTTGCTAATTCAGAGGCTCAGTGTTAGCATTGTGGGTTTTATAAAAAAAAAAAAAAAAAGATCAGTTAGCTGAGTTTCTTTCCGTTACATGGATATAAAACATTCATAGTTTATTAAATGAACATGCCCTCAGACACTGTTTCCTGCAAGTACCGGGGTCTCTCGGGCTTAACAGGTTAAACATCCACACACAGATTGACAATCTATCAACACAAAAAATATTAAGACGTATTTACCTCCATTAAAAGAACACACTGTACACTACCTACTCAGCCAAATGATCGACAAAGACAGTTAGAAACTAGAGGATTAAATTGAAGAAATTGTACAGACCGAAAACAATGCTAAAAGAGAGAAGATAGGACCTCATCATTTGCCATCCTGCTTTCTGCAAATTTCCCAAAAAAGAACCACCAAAAAAGAAAGAATAACTGGTGCCTTAACCTTTACAATATAGTTGTCTTCTAAAACATTCAGCCTATCTTTACCGTACACGTATTCACAAAGACAGGTGATCTGAGAGCAGCTGCAGGTAAATAAGAAGTTAAAAACAGAGAATTAAACCATCTCTAAATCAGTAAATCACAGAATAACTTCGGAGAAAAAGCAGCTACTCTATGATAACATAATCCTTCCAACGTCTTCCCCGAATCCCGCTTTGTTCCCGGACACAAACAACCTTAACCACCTGGGTTTTTATCTCCATTATCCATCATTAGCATTCCTCCCATATTTCCCATGCTCCGTTAGCTTCTGACAATTAGCATTCTGCTCATATTTCTCCCAGCTCTCTGACAGGAGGAGTCCTCGCTGAGAGCTGCTGTCACCTCCAACAGACCAACAGCTGTCAACTAAAGAAGACGTTAGTGGAGAGGAAAATCATCTACGGCTCGAAAGAAAGTCTCATCTGTTGTCTCCACTCGACTTTATCTGCCATTTTTCTTTGGAAACAACATTTGTCTGTTATTCTTCTTTCTGTAAAGGTTTAATACGTAGCATTTACTCACTGATGGGTCTAAAAACTACTACTTTCGTTGTATATTTACAGTTGTGTAGTCTCCTATAATGGCGTTGTATCTACATTGAGCATGCGTCACCTTCAGAAGCTGTCATAAATTGACATTTAATCCAGTTTTTAAGCCATATTGTTACCATAGACTTTTTACATATTGGTCCTTTTTACCTCTATAGTTTAACAGGAAGAATTTAGTCCTGGGACGTCTGTATTTTAAGTTGTGCTAACGTTAGCCTTTAGCTTTCAGGCCCTTGGTCAAGTTTCCACTCGGAAAACTCAGATTCTTTAACATGAAACATCTTTATTCAGTGTTTTTACAATATTAATTCATCAAGTCCTTTTGTGTTAGAGAGGAGGTGACTTTTGTGGATAATTCAGCCTCAGGATCTTATGTTAAAGGGGACCTATCATGCAAAATGCACTTTTGTACGTCTTTTATACATGAATATATGTCCCTGCTGTTCCAGGGAACTCACCAAGTGTCAGAAAACACAACCCTCTCTATTTTCCTCCATACCCAAATCTCTATAAAAGGGGCTGCAATGGATCTGATAAAAACTGATCCAGATTTGAACACTGTCCTGACGTCAGGACGGTGGCGCTACGGCTATTGGGCCAACTCTCCACCTATCAGGGGAATGTGGGGTTGGGCCACGGCCGGCCATTGCCGCTCGAAAGCGCTGGAGACGCTGTAGTACATATGCCAGGCCTGTAAGTTGCGCTGTAGTCTGCCACAAAAGCAGCGAAGAAGACTTCCCGCGCATATGGTAACCATGGTTACCCTTCTGTTTATTCTCTGCTGTGGCTTTTTTTCTCCCTCCCCGAGGCAAGCGTTTGCTCCCGCTGCTTTAATTCAATGCAATCCCTCCCCGTCGAGGCAAGCACTGTAATTCTCTCCGGTTAGTCCACCAGCAGATGACAAACACCACCTCTCCGCCTCTTCCAAGGAACGAGGGGACCGTGCGGCAGAGTTTCAGTTAGGTTTTCTTTCGCCGGGCAAGATGTCCTTTAAAGTTGAAATCTTCCGGACAAAATTAGAAAAAGTGCCGGTCAAAGGTCTTCTTTGTTATTTATTGAGCTTTAAAACAAATGAATAACGACTCTATATAATAAAATACGGAGATCTCTTTTTCTCCCCCTCTTCTGACTTCATCAGAGCACGGCTCACCTCTCCTGCAGGGGGGCGTGGTCAGCAGAATCAGACCCGTAGACAGCAAACAGCAAATAGAGCGAAATGAGGCATGGCTAAAATGCATGATCTGTTTGGTATTTTGAAAACAGAAACTTATAAATATACCTTATATAGGTATGGCCCTACAATATATCATTTAAATATAGCATGATAGGTGTCCTTTAAATGAGAAACAAGCCGAGCTAACGTTAGCCTTTAGCTCGTAGCCCTTCAGTCCACTGGATAAGCTCTGATTTCTAACGTGAAACTGATAAATTCAGTTTTTTTTTACAGGTTTTAATAGGGGGTGAGTTTGTTGCAAAAAAAATGAGGCAACTTCTGAGGATATTTCAGCCTCCAGTAAAATCTTCCTACATGTCAGGGTGTTAAGTTAACGGAGAAACAAGCTAAGCTACTGTTAGCGGCAGCTGCTATCTTTTATTTGTGTCTAATTAGTAATTCAGTCTTGCAGGTATTTGGTTGAATATCAAAGTTTTCGACAAATGGAAATGTTTGACTTCATGGTGGCGCCAAGGTAAGGACAGGGGATCACAAAGTAAGAGGGTATTATTTTATTAAGAAACTAGATTTGATAACTGTAGACTGCTGACAACAATGAAGAAAGGACAACATCAGCTGAACTTGGCCACGCCTGCCTCACATGTTGTCCCCTTAAGTCCCTTATCCTTTTTTATATTAATCCAATTAATTAAAGTGTCTGGCTGCAGAGAAACTCAACAAACCAATAAACCCGACACACCGCCCCTCTGTTGTACACTTTGTTCCTACTGTTCCTCTGATCTTTTGGAAGTTAACTTGTGATTAATTAGTTTGTGCAACCAAAAAGCTCTTTTGTTCCACACAAGTGAAGCGGGAGATAATCACACAAGCATGACAAGACCTCCCATGTGCTCGATAGAAAAGCCAAGTTTCATTTTCTCTCTTCATCCCTCGCATACTTCTCATTCTTCACATGGTTTCTCATCAGCTCAGAGAGTGTGTGTGAGGAAGTCCTTTCTCCATTTTCAGAGTAGAAAAACTCATCACTCAGGAGAAGCATCAGATAGATTTAGTGACGCTGCTTCATTAGAAGATGTTTCTGTTGACATGACAGTGTTCACTTTACTCTTTGGTAAAAACTGAGATCCGCAGACACACATGAAGTTAATGACCTGAGACGAACTTGGCAACAATCCTGTGTATCTGTGTGTGTGTGTGTGTGTGTGTGTGTGTGTGTGTGTGTGTGTGTGTGTGTTTGATACTTATTGAAGAAAAAGGCTGAAACCTAAAGATGTGTTTACTTGGCGAGTAACCTTCATAGGACAGAATAAGCGCTGTCTGTACACTGGTATTGTGTGTATGTGTGTGTGTGTGTGTGTGTGTGTGTGTGTGTGTGTGTGTGTGTGTGTGTGTGTGTGTGTGTGTGTGTGTGTGTGTGTGTGTGTGTGTGTGTGTGTGTGTGTGTGTGTGTGTGTGTGTGGACATACATGGTGTGTTGTCCACCAATCCTAAGGTCAACGGTTCGATCCCTAGCCAAAGTGTCCTAGTAAAACCCCAAATTGCTTCCAAAGGGTAATGGTTACTAACATCAATCCATCACAGCATTATGAAAATATATATAAGACAAACCAGCTTACTCGTGAAAACAAAACACTTCTTTAAATGTACACAACATTGGTGATAGACAAACTTTTACTCCTCATGCATGCATCACGACTAAAGCTGTATTCATATAAACACGGTACAGATGCTGTGTGGCTGTTAGCTGTCAACTCTGACCTTTCGACGCAAAACCAATCAATCTCAATCTTTATTTATTTATATAGCACATTTTAAACCACCTCAGTTGATCAAAGTGCTGTACAGGGAACACATACAATATCAAATAACACAATAGGAGTAAAATAATAAAACCATAAGTAAAAACACGATAAAAAGCACAATAACTAGAAACATATAAAAACACATGCAAATGTCACAATGTTATGTTCAACTGGTTTTACAAGCCAGTGGAAAGAGGTGAGTTTTTAGCTGAGATTTAAAAAGTTGTATGAAGCAGAGGAAGCTAGCAACAGAGATCCAGATCAACCAAATTGTAAGTGTATTAAGAGGTACTTTATTGTAATCCCTTGCAGATCTACATCCTGTCAACCCCAGAAACCCAAACGTAATCGCCATTGGAGTTGCATTTCATCTGAAATCTCACCTTTTCCTAAAGAGTACATTTCATAAAACCCTAAATATCAGAATTTCCCCGACAGGCCTCCGGTTTCCCTCTGATATTCTGCTGGGAACTGAACGGTATGTGTCTCTCTTCCTCCCTTCCTCTCCTCCTCCTCCTCCTCCTCCTCTTCCTCGTAATTAGCAACACAAACATGTGTGAGAGAGGAGGAGGAAGGAGACGGGCAGAACACACCAGACCTTTGGGCTCCTAATCTCTATCATGTGGCAGAAACTTCAAACTGATAGATTCACGTGCCCAAAACACTGACGCCGCCACGTTTTCCCTCCATCCTTCATCCCTTCTGATGAATGAGGCTCTGTATGAAAGGGTCCATTCTTAGGCTCTCATCTGCAGGAACACACCTTCATTCTTCAGGCGAACCCTCCACCTCCTCCACACCGTTACAGAAAGAGTTCAATGACTTTAAACCCTCCGTAGCATAAGGGCATTTCACTGTTTCCCTTCACTTTGCATCGGGCCTCAAAGTGAGCATCTGTCATTTTCAGCATTCAATCTGTGTTTGTTTGAACCTTTCTTTATGCTACATAATAGTTAAATACATTGTGTATTTATTATCAAAATCTTTGACCTCATCCACAGACTTAAAGGTGGGGTAGGTAAGAAACCAGCTCGAGATACCCTTTTTGTTATATTCCATGGAATGCTCTTAACATCCCGATAGCAATGAATATCTGAAGTGCTTTGACAATAAATCCATTAAAAAATGTCACCTGTGGAAGCCGTAGTACTGTAAAAAGCACGACCAATCATCTGAGCCGGCCCGGCTAAAATAACTGGATGGCCTACCTGCCTGTCAGCCTTCCATCTGTGCACAGACTTATCTCGTGCCCTCATTGGTCATGTGCGCGTTCGTGTGTGTTGGAGGAGGGGCTCTGTAAGGACATTTATGAAAATCTTCTTTTACTGATAAGAAACAGTAAGAGGAAATCATCTCGAGTCCTCCTGCAGCTGGAGTTTGGATAAGAGGTGAAAGGTCAGGATTAAGGTGAGTGTAAACGTAAATAAAAAGCTTAATTCTCTGTTTGATGAAAGAGAATGGGAATTAAGTTTCTGAGTCGTCACGGGGAAAACACACGTGTGAGTGAGCGTGAGTGAACGGGAGCAGTATTATTACACCGGGGGCCTCACATCCCTCACAGTGTGGTCGAGGGGCCCCTGTCTCTGTGGCTCTCTTTGTGTATTACAGTGGGATAAAGGAGCCGACTGTCCAAAAACCTGCTCTGCTCACCACAATCCTCTTCCTGTATGTCATCGCCTCAACATCAGCCTGATGGACAGGCAGCGGGCGAAGAAAGAGAGGAAACATGAGAAAATGCAGACAGGTCAAAAGAAAAAGAAGAAAGGGAGAGTAGAAAAATATTGAAAAAAGGAGAGAGAAGTAAAGGCTGGAGACAACACTACAGTTAATACTTATATACTTAATATAAATGTCTTAGACAAAAGGCTTAAATGTACGATATTAAACTTTCAATCATATTTTTTTGCGTGGGATCATGGGAGTTGTAGTCTTTGGCTTCTCCTGCTTAGGATTTCTTCAGTGTTCCTGGTTCAGGATGCATTCAGCATGTTCTGTTATGCTCTGATATAAACCGGTCACAATACTAAATAAACAAGTTTGAGGTTAAAAATCAGTTTCTCGCTGCCGCTAACGTTAGTTTAGCTTGTGTCTCTGTTAAGTTAACACCCTGACAAGTATGAAGATTTGACTGGAGGCTGAATTATCCTATAAGTAATACGTCACCTCCTCTCCAAAACAAACAGCTTATTAAAACCTGACAAACAAAACAAATCTGTGTTTCTCTATTATAAACTGGACCGAGTAGCTACAAGTTAAAAGCTAACATTAGCTCAGCTTCTTCTCCGATAACTTCAGATCCAGACGTCATACGCTTAAAATCTTTCATCCTGCACATTTTGAGAACTACTGAATCAGCCTTAAAAACTGTGCTAAAATAACATTCTGTACACTCATTGACTGCTGACTCATGGCACAGTTAACCAATCGATTCAGTTTGAACAATTTTGGATCATGTGAGTGGCTAACAGCTAACGAGTACATTGTTGGTTTTTGCTGACTTTTGTCCTTTCATAATACACCATCGCAAACTATACATCTTTTTGATCATTTAATTTAATTTCTCTTAAAGACATGAAGAGTTCACACAGGCAATCATAAAGTCTTTATTTATAAATCACCTCAATTCCCTATTTTCAGCATTGACCTTAACGTTTGCAAACAAGGGTTTTATTGTTATCTTGGGATTTCTTTGCAAATATTTTTCATATTGTATGCATTTAATAGCGTGTTTTATTTAATATTTTTTCTGTGCAATTCCCTGCTTTCCCAAAGCTCCATTTGAAAGTGAAGTGAGAAACAATCGGCGTGATCCTCTGGGAGAAAGCCAAACCCTTGTGGATTATTACAGTTACAGTCGTGCAACAAAGTGCCACACACACACACACACACACACACACACACACACACACACACACACACACACACACACACACACACACACACACACACACACACACACACACACACCCTCTCACAGTATATCGAGTTGAAATCCGTTTCTCTGAGGATCAAAAGTGAAGTAGAAAGTGTTTCAGTTCTGCTTTCTCTCACAACACTGGAGTCCGGCTCGCGTGTCCTTTCTCCAGAAAAAACATCCTTCAGTGGATCAGCTAAAGCTCTCTATAGCCTCCTGTAGATTTAATAATCTCTGTAGCTTTCTGTTCAACCTGCGATGCATTAACTGTTCATTTTCCATCCATTGGCACCCCACTCAACAAGTCCTTTAAATTCCTCTCTATTAGAGTGGTGCAGTAATGAGTCCCTAAAACCAGAAATGAGTCAGCATATTATGACTTCTGGTCCCTTTGTCTCAAAGTCAAAACTACATTGTAGTTAGAGGCTTGAAATAAGGTCTGTGGTTAAAACAAGCTGAAGAGATGTCATGTTTTCTTCTGCAATATAAAATACTGGTGAATGGCTGAAGCTCCTGCTATATGTCATTAAAACAGTGGTTGCTAACAAGTGACTAAATAATCTACTAAACTTCATGATGCCGACACAAGTCCGCCTTTAGCTTAGTGGTGTTCATTTCTTTGCTTTTAATGAAGCTGACTAGCTAGGATGAATATAACAAAAGTCCATCAAATTACTTTTATTGAAACATGAATGCAGAGATAAGTTGAAGTCTTAATACCTAAACATTAGAAAACCTACACAAAGCATGATTGGCTGGAAAATGTTCATGTGAGAAGAAATTATATCAGAAAACAATTAAACATGAGACACCGTAGGTTAGTTTTCTTATCGGATTAATCATACATTCAAGTATGATTACAATTTTGATTGCTAAGAGATTTTAACAAAGGTTGTAATTACACAAATGTATCTTATCAATTGATTTACATACTGTACTTTCTAACTATATTGTAAAAATAGTATTTCTTCCAATCATATAATTTGCAGGACTTGTCTTTCAAAATGTCCATCATATCAATGTAATATTGTGGTGCAACAAACTTCGAACATGAAAAGGACGAAGAAAGAATATTGTGGTCCAGAAACAGGCGTCCAGTTCTTTTGAAAAAGGTCCAGCATTGATCCAAAAACGGTGAACTCCTGGTGGTTTCTAACAGGACGTCTTCCTGTTGTCCTCCCTCCGAATAAAACTCGTTTTCGTATCGGATTAATGGTACATTAAAATATGATTACAATTTATTTTGATTGCTAAGAGATTTGAACAAAGGTTGTAATTACACAAAAGACACATTTAAATCAAATGTACGTTATGAATTGATTTACATACTGTGCCCTTCTCACTATATTGTACAAATAGTATTTGTTCCCATCATATACTAGGACTTGTTTGTCAATAATTTCAGTCATATCAATGCAATATTCTCATGCAAGTTAAATGTTTGTTGTTTTTCATGTATTGTGTCTTGATATCTGTCTATGTTGATGTTACTCATGGAGCTGCTGTGATGCAAGTCACATTTCAGACTTGATCTGACCATTAAAGTATTATCGTATCGTATCGTATCAAACTTCCAACATGAAAAGGACAAAGAAAGAATATTGTGGTCCAGAAACAGGCGTCATGTTCTTTGAAAAAGGTCCACCATTGATCCAAAAACAGTTCCCTCTCATCATTGACTTGAGGTCTCTGCATGAACAGGTGAACTCCTGATGGTTTCTAACAGGACGTCTTCCTGCTGTCCTCCCTCTGAATAAAACTTGTTTTCTTATCGGATTAATGGTACATTCAAGTATGATTAGAGGTGGGAAGTAGTGGAGTACAAATACTTTGTTACTGTACTTAAGTAGTTTCATTTTTCTGGTATCAGTACTTTACTCCACTACTTATTTTTCTGACGACTTTTTACTTTTACTTCTTACATTTTGAACCCAAATACCTGTACTTTCTACTTCTTACATGTTGAACACAAACACCTGTACTTTCTACTTCTTACATGTTGAACCCAAATACCTGTACTTTCTACTTCTTACATGTTGAACACAAATACCTGTACTTTCTACTTCTTACATGTTGAACACAAATACCTGTACTTTCTACTTCTTACATGTTGAACACAAACACCTGTACTTTCTACTTCTTACATGTTGAACCCAAATACCTGTACTTTCTACTTCTTACATGTTGAACACAAATACCTGTACTTTCTACTTCTTACATGTTGAACACAAATACCTGTACTTTCTACTTCTTACATGTTGAACACAAATACCTGTACTTTCTACTTCTTACATGTTGAACCCAAATACCTGTACTTTCTACTTCTTACATTTTCCAAACAGGCTGGTTCCTTTAGTTTGAATGTGTGTTTGGTGGCGTGATCATTATTATTTAGAGTCATTGCGTGCCTATTGATTTGAACACGATCCGTGTATCCATCATTTCCTGGTCTTCTCTAAAGAAGAGGGACCAATGAAAACGTTGTCATGTTGCCGTTGTTCAGCATGGAAACATTCATTAGCTAACAATGACATTATTGTTCTATTAATATAAAGGGAGGTCAGGTACTCTTTAAAACAGCTGCTAGTTATGGGTACTTTTTACTTAAGTACATTTCAAAGCCCATACTTCTTTACTTTTACTTGAGTAAAGAAGTTTAGTCAGTACTTCTACTTTTAACAGAGTATTTTTAAACACGAGTATCTGTACTTCTACTTGAGATTGAATTCATTATGATTGCTAAGAGATTGACAGGCGTCATGTTCTTTGAAAAAGTTCCACCATTGAACCAACTTGAGGTCTACCTAGCTCTGCATGAACAGGTGGAAGTTGGCTCTGGTGAACTCCTGATGGATGGTTTCTAACAGGACGTCTTCCTGCTGTCCTCCCTCCGTCCCTCCCTCTCTCTTTCCTCCCCCTGATGTTCCTCTGCTGGGGGGAGGCTTTATTTCGGGGGTGTAAGTGAAGCTGAAGGAGGTCCGATAGATCAGGCCGTCCGATCTGATGAGAGCCAGAGGAACGGTGAGGACTCGACGAAGACATCTCCATCCGTCGCTGAACACGGAGATATCAGGAACCACGCAGAGCAGAGACTGGGAAGACCTGAGAGGAAAACAGAGGAGAAAGAAAGAGTTTTCTGAAACAACGAACATTTATTTGAATGTCTTTGAGGTCCGAAATTAGGTCTGTGGTTAACATAAGCTGAAGAGATTTTAAAGTTTCGGTCTGTTGAGCAAAAAAGGTTAGGGGCCACTGTTGAACAACTTAAAATATGTCAGTAAATACCCAACTGGTGAATGTGCGAAACTTCTGTGTCATGGTCCAAGTTTCTTAGCAGTGGTGGCGCGCAACCTTACGATGTAGTTCGTTTATAGCATTACATTAGCTCATAATTACTGCCGATTGCATTCACCCTTCAAAATTATACAGTGGTGTTAATATATGGGTTTATGCTTTTAAAGAAAAGGAGTTGTTGGCCAAAAATCCGGCATGTTTTAATACATTTTCCCGCTCAAAATCCATACCAGCTAACGGGAATACTGTTGTTTCAACTAAGAAAACAGATCTTTACTAGACTTTTCAAAACAAGTTATTTCAGGAATTAAAGCTGCCGTTCATCCGTACTCATGTAGGTAAATTGCCAATGTTATTAAAATCTCTGCATTCAGAAATCTTCTAATTTGGTGTCCGGAGATCTCCGATTGTCTTGTGTCTTGACACTGTATTTACTACGGATAACATAACAGATTGTGCCAGAGGGATTTCACATTATGCCTGTTTCGCTTTCTTTAAATGAGTTGTATAGTTCTCATTCTTGAAAAGCATTTTGAGCTGAATATCTTGTATAAAAAAAGCTTTAGAAATAACATTTACTAATATTTGTTTGGTTCTAAAAGAAGAAGATGAGAAACATTTCAACAACTTGGACACAGAATGTGCAAAGAAAAGTGATTTTGATTATTATGTTCAATAATCTGCCCTCCTGTTGACTTTTCTGAGACTCTGCATGATGCAACAATAACAACAACGGTGAGAAAATAAACTACAGCAGATAATTACACGCCACAGACTAAACACCGCTGTGTGGTTGATATGAAACTCTCGTGAGCAGCAGAGACTTTTCAAAGCCCTCTTATACATTCCTCTCTATATATAAAGGTATTTCATTCAAACCTCCACTTCTCCTGTGGATTGCGTGGCGGTGAAGGATCCAGTTTCTAATTGGCTGCAGCTTCTCGTACAAACAGCACATTGTGGATGTTGTATAAATACGGCTTTCCTCTCTCTGCTGCTGATGGAGGAGTATTTGACCCTGACTTTCGATGCCTCAGCACTTTACTGTGGGGTCTGAGGTGCTTTCTGACGTCAGAGAGGCTGTTTTGATCCACGATGCGTCACATGAGATTTTGAGAGGGGGGCGCCTGAATCTCAAGTTTCTGTAACTCACAGTAAGAGAGACGATTGTTGCCTGAAAGCTCCTCGAAGTGCTTTTAATAAAACATCCTTTATGCTTCTCGGAGCTCTCGAAACGTATGAATACAGGTACGTTTGGAAAGTTAAAGTTATGACTGTCGAGGATATATTTAGTCAAACTTGTTGGAAAACTGGTCGCCTTCTTGGCCCAAATCAAGTCTAGGAGATTCTCGCACTAACAAAGCCACAGCAAGAAAAAATAAAGATGTGAAAATCAAAAAAAGACGCTGAAATTATTAGTTATTGAACTATTTGAGTAATCAGGATAATCAGGTTATTTTCAAGCAAAACTATTAAAAAAAACACTTGTGACAGCTTTTCCATTAGTAATTGTAAACTCGATATCTTTGGGTTTAGGTCTGTTGGTCAAAACAAACATTTGAAGGGACTCTTAGAATACAGGAATACAGGCAAATTCATTAAGTTATAGTCCAGTATATTTGAAGTCAAACTATTTGGGATGTTATGTTTTATTGTTGTTCAGCGGGAACAATATCAATAGAGTTCAAATTTTAGCAATCCCTTGCGTAAAAGTCGATTTTTTTAACTTTAGCTTAGCGGTGGTGAAGTCATTTGACCGTGCTTTAGTTCCTTTATAGCCAGGGGTGCACATAACTGGTACGCAGGTACGCATGCGCAGCAACAATCTGAAATGCGTACCGTCACTTGTGTCACAAAGCG
Organism: Trematomus bernacchii; assembly: GCF_902827165.1. Classification (NCBI taxonomy): domain Eukaryota; kingdom Metazoa; phylum Chordata; class Actinopteri; order Perciformes; family Nototheniidae; genus Trematomus; species Trematomus bernacchii. The sequence continues at coordinate 10,216,668 of NW_022988098.1, forward strand.
CATTTGCGTACCGACATACTTGTGAAGCTTTTCCAGAAGGCGATTAGTTCACCGGACGACAGAGTCGGTCTCCGTGTGCACAGACAGGGCTGCTGTTAACGTCGGTCCCTGTGCTAAAACAGCTGATCACAACGTTCACACGCTCGCGGTCACGAAGCTCTGTACTCCACCCCCCCCCCCCCCCCCGTTGACAATCGCGAAGCGCTGTACTCCACTACATCCCCCCCTCCCCCCCCCCCCGTTGACAATCGCCAGAAGTTGGAGTACCAAAGACCGACTCCAGGTACATCTGAGTACCTCACTGAAGAAGTTGTGTGCACCCCTGTTTATAGCCCAACATTAGCCACCTTTAGCTTAGCGGTGGTGACGTCATGTGACCGTGCTTTAGTTCCTTTATAGCCCAACATTAGCCACCTTTAGTTTAGCGGTGGTGACGTGAAGTCATGTGACCGTGCTGTAGTTCCTTTATAGAGTGGCGAAGTCACGCCCATCTACTTCCGCCCCATGGGACCTTATTTCGGAAAAATAATGTATTGAAGTCAGTGGAGAGAGAAAACGTATCTTTCGATCCCGTTTGAATTGTGCCATGAATTACACATATGATGTTTGTCAATCTTAAAAAATCATTTCCATGTCAAAAAAGTCACAGTTTGTCGTAAAACTGTTGAAATATAAGACTATGAAAAATACGCAACTAGAAAGACTACAAATCCCAGAGTCGCGTAAGTGATGTCACAATTGAGACACTAAGATCAGCACAATTGAGATAGCTAAGATCAGCGCCATATAGATAGAATCTATCTATATGGCGCTGGCTAAGATAAGATAACTTTAACAAGATGCCTGTGTGCTTAGTACCAGGTTGTTCATACCAGCAATGGGTCTTGCTCGTTCTTTCGCTTCCCGTCTGATGAAAGGACCAGGAGTGTGTGGACCAAGCTAGCTAGTAGCTAGCACGTTAGTTAGCATTACAGCCTTGTCATTTGTATTAGCCTTAACATGAAGTAACATTAAGTAACCCAAAATGTTAAACAGTAAGAGTAGTAGTCATATTTCGTGAACCCTTTGAAGAGTACTGTCACCGGTGTGATCATTCTATTATACACCATTTAAGCCAGGGGGAGAAATGCTAACGCTAACGCTAGCGATAGCTACTTCATGCTATCTGCACAAATGGTTGACATTAAACATTAAAACGACCAGGCAGTTCAGAGAGAATCAAAGGAAGGCAGGCAGGCAGCTTTGCATGACTTTCTTCAGGACGTGTTTCATTGTGGTGATAGTGAGGGTAGTCAATCGTTTTGTTGACAAGACAGTAGTGACGGCCATCTTGGTGACGTGTGTTGTTGACCAGAGATGTAGTTTATTGAGCGTTTCACACAAACAAATGTGTTACTTCACAGTTTTACGACACATTTTTTTTTTTTGACTTGCAAAATTATCTTTTAAATTGACAAACATCATATGTGTAATTCGTGGCACAATTCAAACGGGATCGAAAGATAATCTTTCTCTCTCCATTGACTTCAATACATAATTTTTCCGAAATAAGGTCCCATGGAGGTCCACCGGAAGGGGAGGGACTTCGCCACTCTATAGCCCATCATTAGCCACCTTTAGCTTAGCGGTGGTGACGTGAAGTCATGTGACCAGGCTGTAGTTCCTTTATAGCTCAACATTAGCTTTTGACTTCAGAAATCCTAAAGTGGTGTTAATTATTTTCTGCACGAATCCAAAATCCAATGGAAAAATCCCATTGACCTTTTCTCGAGGTAAACCAATGCTTACTTTTTAGGGTTGGGCGACAACAATTGGCATCCCTGCAGCACTGCACTGTATCGTATTGTTACATATTTTGACATGTTGTGACATTTCAAGAGTTATACATTACACTTATTAGCTGTTCCTGAAGGAAACTTTTTTATCGTGTTTCCCGCAGGACAGACATAACTGCGAGTGTGTTATTCTTTATTGAAATTCCTTAACAAACAGCAAAATAACTGCTTTCAAATCCTGGGACAAATGCAATATCATTTGCAAAATGCAATATTTGGTGTGGAAGTGCCACTTAATATGCTATAAAACCAACTTTTATGAGCAGCCAGCTCCACCTGAGCAGTCTCACTTAACTTAAAATAAAACTTTAATTTGCTCTTCGTGCTTAGGTACACCTGGTGCCTCTAAAGCAGCACGTTACAGTCATAAATAAATAAAAACAGGGACTCCGAAACTGATTGTTAAAACAAAACCCCCGTAACTAATCATGCAATCTTACATAACTGCAAGACTTGGCTGACGGTCAACTTTTGGATTCAGAGGAACTGTAATAAAGTTCAGACTCCATAAAGTTATCCCTTTATACTGTATGTACACCCTAGTATTTACTAAAGGACTGTACTTAAGGACGGCTTGGAGGAAGGCATACTTGTACCTTTTTAGCTACAAGTATTTACCACTTTTCTGATTCAAATGATCTCAAATCAGTAAATGTTTTAAGTTTAAACCAGGTGTTCCCAAACATTTTTCTGGCTCTGACTAAAAGGAGGATGATAGTTCAGATGTCTATGAGTCGTTCCCCAAACTATGCAAAATACTTTATTCAAATTAGTCTATGAGGCCCAAAGAACTCCAATATTTAAAAGAAAACTTCAAATATTGTCTGAAAAACTAATTGAATAACAGAATTTCTCCCATTATCTTTATATAAATGTGAAGCAAGATATAAACGACTGTCAGACACAAAGTATTTTCCCACGTTGCCCAGGGGTATTTAAAGGCAGCCAGAAAACAAGCAGTCAATAAAATATAATAACGTGTTGGTCTGTCTGCAGGTAATATCGTACTGTACGCCTGTTTAAGTGTTTTCCCTCCTATTGGTTTCCGGGTCTGTTTTATTTAGAAGATGTGCAAGCAGACAAAAGAAAAAGCAGCTCAACCGGCACATTTACCAGAAACGAAGACCTACAAAGTTTTATTTCTAAGGCAAAACTGTTTTTAATAGTCGTTTTTAGTCATTGTTCTTAATTCTTGTTTCCTTGACTGTTTGTATCGGTTGTTTAGGAAGGTTCTGTCTAGTTTATGGTTAGTTTTACGCCTCTATTAGACTGTTGTGTTATATTGTCAAAATTCTAACAATCATAAATATACTTCTTCGCTTGCACCTTATTTAAATGTAATAATGTCCACGTATATTGCCTGTCAAATCAATATCAAAATATCAACAATATAAACAACAAACAAAACATATATATATATATTTTTTTGAAAAGGTTAAAGGTGTACTGTGGAGGCTATTTTTATATAACATTAGAAAGACTGATTCTTATTATTACATTATAAGCTTATTGTGCTCATGTATGTGGCTGTGACTTTGGAATAAATAGACTCAATCACCCCCCCCCCCCCCCCCAAGTTTTGATGGGGAGGATAGGAACGAAGGGAAAAGTCACATGAGAAAGTGTTTAGCTTGCAATATTGAAAGTAGCAAGGTGGAGTGCAGAGACTGAGAGAACACAAAGAGGTAGTCAGAACAGCACATCGCACCGGCCTTGACTCTGTATGGGAGCCGCGCTCCCACGCAAAGCTAGGAAGCAACATTATGGTTTCCCACTATATCTGAAGAAACGTTAGAGAAAACAAATTAGTATGATGGTGCCAGAGTAGGGAGGGACTTCCACAGGCCAGCCGAATGCTGATTGGAGGATTGTGTTGCCAAGAGACTCTATCTGAGTCTGTGCACCAACCAAAGAGAACCAAGTCTAAACCGCTGTATCTCTTCATCTAGTCTTGACCAATCATAAATGTACGGGCAACGCCCTGTGTAATACAATGTATTGTCGCACGAGGTTCGAGGCTCTTGACGGATTTGGTGGTTACAGATTACAGCTTTGCTGCCTGTGATTTCCAAAGACGTGACGAGTCCTTGGCCAAGTAATATATATCTTTTGCTCTCTTTACAATAAATAGTTAAACTTAGAAGTTGTCTGTCTTTTCTGGAATTCTGAACCCAACAGTACTCAAAATGCTAAATTATGATTATAGTAAATTAATATGGTTTTCCTCTTCATCCCTTCTCTCTACTCCTCGCAGATCTCTCTGCGTCTTTTGTTTTCTGGGTATTTTCGAACGTCTTTTGACTTCAACATTTTTGACTTCAACATTTTTCACATTCAGTTTCCTGTTGACTCACTTGAACATGGTCTCAGCCTCGCTGTTTCCGAACCAGACTTTGAGATGAGAGCTGAAGTTTTCTCCGTAGATTTCCAGCATGGCAACATGTCCCCCGCCATTCACCTGCAGTAACACACACACAGGTTTGTTTTATTTTCTTATAGTCTTTAGGGTAAGGTAAGGTATAAGGTAAGGTACGCTTATTTATAAAGCACATTTTCAGACACAGAGGCAATTCAAAGTGCTTCACATCATTAACACTTAATAAGAAGACAACAGAAAGGAACACAATAGATACATGATGGAATAACAGATTCATAAAAACCATGCATAAAAGAGATACAGAATAGTTTACAAACAACATTGTAAATACGGTAGGTGCTAAAACAAGTTAAAAGACTTCTGGGTAGGCAGCTAAAAAAAGTAGTGTTTTTAGCCTCGATTTAAAAGAACTCCGCGTTGGTGAAGACGAAGTTTGTTCCATTTTTGGGGTGCATTCAAATTAAAAGCAGTGTTTGGTTCTGAGCCAGGGTGCAATTACTAAGTCCCCGATGATCTCAGAGCTCTGATTGGCTCGTAACAGAGAAGCATGTCGGACATATATTGGGGTCCCAAACCATTTAGTGCTTTTTAAGTTAGCAATACCATTTAAAAATCGATTCTGTGAGCCACTGAGTGCAGAGATCTGAGAACTGGGGTGATGTGATCTACTCTTTTTGTTTTGGCCAGGACTCGTTCTGGATTAGTTGCAGTTTTTAGGGGTTGATTTTTGGTACTGAAATCTATAAAAACCTAATCCAACACAACCGATCCTCCATAACTCACCTCTAACCCGCAGATGACAGGAAACGGAGTGACAGGAGTCAGGATGCAGGAGGATCCCTGATTAAAGGTGAACTCCACCACCTCCACACCAATGATGGTCCAACAGGCACCATCGTTTAGACCCACTCTGAGGGGGTCCGTCAGGCTGGGGGAGGCCTGGAGAGAGAGGGGGGGTTAGAGGAGAGGAGAGGAGGAGGAGAGAAGGAGGAGAGAAGGGGTGGTTAGATGAGGAGAGGATGGAGGAGAGAAGGGGGGGAAGGAAGGTAAGGAAGGTTGAGAAGGAGAAAAGGAAGTTTGAGAAGGAGGAAAGGAAGTTTGAGAAGGAGGAAAGGAAGTTTGAGAAGGAGGAAAGGAAGGACGAGAAGGAAAAATGAAGTTTGAGGAGGGGGAAAAGGCAGATAGAGGGAGTCTGACCTGGTGCTGTATGATGGCGTCGTTGGATAAACACATGTAAGCGTTGGGATCGTGTCTGAACTGAAAGGCACATTTATGGAGCTGAGACACCGGCTCGTCCACGTCCAAGAAGGCGTGCTGTTTGTTCACCTTACGGATCACCTGGAGACACAAACAAGAACACATTCTAAAAACCCTCTCCATCAGAAATCTCATGAATATTTTCAGAGTAATCCTGATGTCACCACTTTCATAATCATGTACAAAACGCTAAATAATTGCTGGCAAATCAGACAGGGGAGATTATTCTCAAAGTCAAAGTAAAAACACCTGTGGGGCAATACTGTATTTTAGATTGACCCAATGGTGATAGAGAATCTGGTAACGCTAATCGGGCAATCTGTCAACTTTTGCTAAGAAGATTGACTTATTTTGATATTCCAGCGTAACTGACAAATATACTTTCTTACACTCGACAAATTCAACAAAGTAACTGATACCACATATGTTCCTCATATCGTGCTGATCTCAACATTTAGCTGAGACCGCTAGCAAATGGTTGGGTGATTTAAAAAAGCTGTGTCATCTATATAAACCCAGGTGGTCTGCACAAAGAATAGCTTCTGGTATCTCCGGACCTTGAGATCTTTACTTTGCTACACACAGAATATAAAAAGCTCATTAAAGTCTTTCCCAAGCTGCTGATCCAGCTCAATATTGGGGTTTCACTCAGCTTTCTGCAGCCTCTGAACACCGACCACTGGAAGAACTCCTCAAACAAACGGAGCAGAAAAAGGCCTCCGCTGCAAAAACACGGAGAGGCGTGTATAGGTTTACCTTCATCAGACACTGAGCGTGTTTTGACAGCAGGAGCAGAAAGAGTCTGCTCAGCAGCGTTTGTCTAAGTTTAACTTAAAGACGAGGTCGGGCTCAACAATAACAGCAGTTTTGGGGATTAGCAGGTTGGGTAGCAGCTGCACATCTGTAAGAGATACAGCCTGAGAGAGGGGGGTCATCAGACGGGGTTTATTCACTCTTATACAGCACATAAAGGAAGGTTTTTGATGCCACTACTGCTATTTTAACTTTTTTAAATATTTGTTAATGAAAACTCTTAATAAATATGGTTATCTACAAGCGTTTGTTTTCATATCTCAGAAGAGACTGAAATCAGTGAGGTAATCAACGTGATGATGAAAAACTAATCTTCGAACAAAATCTCTCTTTTGACTAAATGTTTGTTCATGTAAAAGAGGAGATGAAATATTGTTGACTTTTAACGAATCAACCCATCTTCATAGCTAAATGTGTTGATGATATTCTTCATAAAATAGAGAGAGTTGACAGTTCTCTTTACACACACCTTAATCTCAGATAATCCCATAGATATACCTAAATTAAATACCTTGTTTACTTCATAACAAATGTTAATTTCCCACCATTTAAAACCAGTTTTGATCGTCAGATGCTACTGCTTTCTATTTGCAGACGCTACTAAAGCTTCAGGTATCGGACAGTGTGTGTGTGTGTGTGTGTGTGTGTGTGTGTGTGTGTGTGTGTGTGTGTGTGTGTGTGTGTGTGTGTGTGTGTGTGTGTGTGTTACCATGGGTGGCAGAGCGACTCCTGACTCACTGCACACTAACTGCACCACACAGCCGTAACAGATGAAGCCCTCGCTCAGCACGAAGTCACCATGGTCAGCCTGCTGGTCCTCCACTGGACACACACACACACACACACACACACACACACACACACACACACACACACACACACACACACACATTTAGGGACATTTAAACACACACTGTTATAGCATCTTTTCTCACAGAAAACTTAAATGTGTTTCTATCTTGGAACACTTTTCTACCAACTTCGTGTGTGTGTGTGTGTGTGTGTGTGTGTGTGTGTGTGTGTGTGTGTGTGTGTGTGTGTGTGTGTGTGTGTGTGTGTGTGTGTGTGTGTGTGTGTGTGTGTGTGTGTGTGTGTGTGTGTGTGTGTGCTGGATGAATGACGGAGGTTTGGGTTTAGGTGGTGGGAGGTCTGTGTGTTAAATAAATAACCTCACAGATCTTTCCAGAGGTGTGTGAGGAGACACTGCTCACACACACTGACTGTATTTATGCTCACTGCTGACTGCAAGGTACTGTCATTGATGCCACTGTTCATCCCTGTCTAAGTGTATTTTAAAACACTAAGAACTCCAGATGTACAGATGTCAGATAAATTAAGAGTTAATGTTCAAACATGTCTGAAATGGTCTTGTACTCCTCCACTGATCTATTTATTTTTCTTGGCAGCTTCTCTTATCATATTGGGGTTGGGAGGAGCTTCAGTCTACCCATCATGCATTGGGGCAAGAGGTGAGTTTAGGTATACACTACGCTCTAATAAAAAATGTATTGCATTATTATTATTATTATTAACGTTCAGTATACAAATAATTATTGAACATAGGGAGCAGAGTCTTGGCTATTATGTCAAGGTGAGAGAGAAGCTGCAAGACTGAAGTTGAACTTTTGATACAAGCCAACCCATAGAGACGACATTTCAGCATTTCTACGGACATGTATATTGTTGAAATACTGGCCTGTATTTATATTAATATGCCAAAACGGATATGTGTGATAGTGTGTAAAGAGCAAACAATAAAATCTTGAGTCACGCTCCTCTTTAAGAATCTTAAAGGGGCCTATTCTGCTAACATTAGTATGTAGTGTCTCTACTTTAAAGAGTCCTCTCCTGATGTTCAGGTGTATATCAGTATGTAGTGTCTCTACTTTAAAGAGTCCTCTCCTGCTGATGTTCAGGTGTATAGCAGTATGTAGTGTCTCTACTTTAAAGAGTCCTCTCCTGCTGATGTCCAGGTGTATATCAGTATGTAGTGTCTCTACTTTAAAGAGTCCTCTCCTGCTGATGTTCAGGTGTATATCAGTATGTAGTGTCTCTACTTTAAAGAGTCCTCTCCTGCTGATGTTCAGGTGTATATCAGTATGTAGTGTCTCTACTTTAAAGAGTCCTCTCCTGCTGATGTCCAGGGGTATATCAGTATGTAGTGTCTCTACTTTAAAGAGTCCTCTCCTGCTGATGTTCAGGTGTATATCAGTATGTAGTGTCTCTACTTTAAAGAGTCCTCTCCTGCTGATGTTCAGGTGTATATCAGTATGTAGTGTCTCTACTTTAAAGAGTCCTCTCCTGCTGATGTTCAGGTGTATATCAGTATGTAGTGTCTCTACTTTAAAGAGTCCTCTCCTGCTGATGTCCAGGGGTATATCAGTATGTAGTGTCTCTACTTTAAAGAGTCCTCTCCTGCTGATGTTCAGGTGTATATCAGTATGTAGTGTCTCTACTTTAAAGAGTCCTCTCCTGCTGATGTTCAGGTGTATATCAGTATGTAGTGTCTCTACTTTAAAGAGTCCTCTCCTGATGTTCAGGTGTATATCAGTATGTAGTGTCTCTACTTTAAAGAGTCCTCTCCTGCTGATGGTCAGGTGTATATCAGTATGTAGTGTCTCTACTTTAAAGAGTCCTCTCCTGATGATGTTCAGGTGTATATCAGTATGTAGTGTCTCTACTTTAAAGAGTCCTCTCCTGCTGATGTTCAGGTGTATATCAGTATGTAGTGTCTCTACTTTAAAGAGTTCTCTCCTGCTGATGTTCAGGTGTATATCAGTATGTAGTGTCTCTACTTTAAAGAGTCCTCTCCTGCTGATGTTCAGGTGTATATCAGTATGTAGTGTCTCTACTTTAAAGAGTCCTCTCCTGCTGATGTTCAGGTGTATATCAGTATGTAGTGTCTCTACTTTAAAGAGTCCTCTCCTGCTGATGTTCAGGTGTATATCAGTATGTAGTGTCTCTACTTTAAAGAGTCCTCTCCTGCTGATGTTCAGGTGTATATCAGTATGTAGTGTCTCTACATGTCTCCATGCTTTAATGTTCAAAAAGCTCTTTATTTTTCTCATACTGCCTGTGCTGCAGCACCTCTTTTCACCCTCTGTCTGAAACCAGAGCCCAGTCTGCTCTGATTGGCTGTTGGAGCGCTAGCCAATAGAAGTACGAGTATGTCACTTTGCTATATAACACACTACAGGAAAAGGAAAACCCCAAAAGCTTAATAGAGCCCCTTTAAGGAAAATTCTAGATTATAAAAAAACCTTTTGATCGTCAGATGTCAAACAGTCAATTCATGCATAGACTGACCACAATATGACCTTTACAGTATGGAATAAGTGAATGTGTGACTAACATATAAATACACACACACACACACTCGTACCCAGCGTGATGGTGAAGGCGGTCCACTGTCTGGCGCTGGCGATGAAAGCTCCTCTGTCCACGGAGAGGTAACGCGTGCTGACCGTCTGAGAGCGCAGGCGGTTAAACAAAGCCACTCTGGAGCACGACGAGATACACACTGGAAACACACACACACACACACACACACACACACACACACACACACACACACACGCACATACACACACACACACACACACACACACAGAAACAGAGGGATACTGTAAGGACTGACTCACAGGCACACACCACACAGGGTCTCAGAGTTACATTGGTTTTCTGCCTGCAGGAATGTGCATTTTATTGGATGACCATCGGAGCATCATTTGCATCTGGTTAGACACACACACACACACACACACACACACACACACACACACACACACACACACACACACACACACACACACACACACACACACACACACACACACACACACACACACACACACACACACACATTCAAACTGACACATATTCAAACAGGCGGTTGAAGGTGTATCCCAAAGTGTGTGTGTACTTTCGTTATTTTTAAACTTATTTTTTGTGTATTTTTCCGTGTATGTGACTCAATGCTCTTTCTTTTATATCCTAACATTTTTTTTTTATAAAAAAACTGTCTATGGACATTTGTCGCAGATTTTCTTGCCAACATTTTATTGTATGTTACAATTGTAATGCATGTCTGTATCAAATTAACTGATCCAAACAATCGGGGGACCGGCCAACATTTTAAATATCCTCACTTAGTCTTTGCTGATAGTAGGTAGTTTGTGTTCGAGGCTTAGTGTACCATGGATGTTTGATTATGCCATATAAATGACATTTATAAAATATAATGGTAACATTATGCTTGGTGCGTTGGTGATTAAACTCACGGTCAGCGTTTTTCATGGACTGTCTCTTCTGCGACGGTTTGGAGATAACTTTGATCATCCGGCTCTGAAACGATCCCACTTCCTGTCTGTTTCCCAGGAAGAGCCTCAGCAGCAGGCAGAAGTGTTTCCTCTTGTCCTGGTCGGAGATGAACAGGGACTTGGCCGAGGCGAACATCTGAAACACAGAAGGAGTGCGAGAAAACGACACACTGAAACTTTATTTAAACAGAGTGGAGACAAAGACATCACCTTGGAATTAAGAAACTGGGATGGACATTTTTCTGTATTTGTTCAAAAATAATTTCAACATAGCACAGTTCACATATTATAACACGTAACACAATGTGCTTTACATATAAATGACATGTTATAATAAATAAAAGCAATGCACAATATTATAAATATGACATTCATAATCCTTAAAGGTTTATAAAGCTTACATATAACCAGTAACCATTGAATATATATGTCAGAAAATACTGAAATATTCTAAAATATCCATCTCAGTTTTGCAAAGTCGTAGGTGATGTCTTCAAAGGTCTTTTGTCAGTCAAAAATCCAAATGTGTTAACTTTAATATGATAAAATACAGAAAAAAGCTGATATATACATATTTGACACGTAGAAAACGACATTATCTCAAGTTTTTGCACGAGAATGAAATCATCGATAAAGCAATTATCAAGAAAATGTGGCGTTTTCTTTCCTGTGGATCGACTATTTGCTGCAGCTCTTCTCTTCACAGCAATGTGTGTGTCTTGTTTTCTGCTTGAGTGAATGAGGAGGCCAGTGAACACACACGGTGTTTACAGCAGCGTCGTTTTCCTGTCAGACACGACTGTTTGTCGAGTCCACAGTGAGAGTAATAAAGAGGCGAAGGTCTGTCTGGGTAAATTCAGACACAACAGATCTGAGGTCAGCAGCCGTTTATCATCCAGAGCCCACCTATCAGCTGTTGCTCTGATTTAAGAGCCTCTATTAACATGATTCACAGCGTAACCTTTATTAAAGGGGTTTATGTTATGCTCATGTTCAGGTTCTCCTGTGACTTGTCTCCAGGCTCGAATGTTCACAAAGCTCTTTATTTTTCTCATACTGCCTGTGCTGCAGCACCTCTTTTCACCCTCTGTCTGAAACCAGAGCCCAGTCTGCTCTGATTGGTTAGCTGGCCTGCTCTGTTGTGATTGGTCAACGGCTTAGAGATGTCCCGCCCCTTAGCCTATCATGTACAAGGTGTTGGAGCGCTAGCCAAATGTCACTATGTTCAAGAAGTAAACAAAGTGCGTGGGAGAGAAACTCCCTTTGGAGGCAACTTTGGGATTTTAGCCTTTATAGACCATTTACATATTTGCTATCGTTATGAATCTGGTTTCATCCACCGCCAAAGACCAATACAGGGACACAGATACAACAGATCTCGTTGTTTGGAGAGGAATTTGGTGGCTTGTTTAACCGGGACAAAGGCCAGTTGGAATTTCCAGTAAATTGGGCCCTCTGTCATCGAAGGAATTTGAGAGACAGGAGGAGACTGTGTTTGAAACAGTCAAACACAGAGGACAGGTATGTGCATGGCAATACATCAGATAAAACACACACACACACACACACACACACACACACACACACACACACACACACACACACACACACACACACACACACACACACACACACACACACATACACACACACACACACACACACACACACACACACACACACACACACACAGCTCTCACCCTGGAGTTGGGCTGCTCGTTGAACACCAGTTTGTAAGCGTCGGCCTGAGACTGGCTGGTGTTGTCGAGACACAAAAAGCCACACACTCGATACACGGCGTCTCCATAACCTGCCGCTGGAGAGACACGATGATAAATTAGGATAAAAAGCAACAATGGCAGGATGAAGATGAAGGAACAGAAGGACGAAGGGAGGAAGAGGAACGTAGAGCTTCTCGAACCCTGATTCAAAGAGATGTATCGTTCAATCTGGGTTTGAAATGCTCTACCTTCCTCTTCCTCCCTTCAACTGCATTAGTGACACATTGAAAAATAAGAGGGTTATTTTCAGAGGTGGGAAGTAGTGGAGTACAAATACTTCGTTACTGTACTTAAGTACATTTTTCTGGTATCAGTACTTTACTCCACTACTTATTTTTCTGAAGACTTTTCACTTGTACTTCTTGAACAAAAATACCTGAACTTTCTACTTCTTACATGTTGAACACAAATACCTGTACTTTCTACTTCTTACATGTTGAACACAAATACCTGTACTTTCTACTTCTTACATGTTGAACACAAATACCTGTACTTTCTACTTCTCTCATTTCCCAAACAGGCTGGTTCCTTTAGTTTGAATGTGTGTTTGGTGGCGTGATCATTATTATTTAGAGTCATTGCGTGCCTATTGATTTGAACACGATCCGTGTATCCATCATTTCCTGGTCTTCTCTAAAGAAGAGGGACCAATGAAAACGTTGTCATGTTGCCGTTGTTCAGCATGGAAACATTCATTAGCTAACAATGACATTATTGTTCTATTAATATAAAGGGAGGTCAGGTACTCTTTAAAACAGCTGCTAGTTATGGGTACTTTTTACTGAAGTACATTTCAAAGCCCTCTTTACTTTTACTTGAGTAAAGAAGTTTAGTCAGTACTTCTACTTTTACCAGAGTATTTTTAAACACGAGTATCTGTACTTCTACTTGAGTAAAGGATGTGTGTACTTTTGCCATCTGTGGTTATTTTTATATCTTGAAAGTGTTCTGGTACTCTGACTCAGTGACACCAAAGTAAGTGAAATACACACAGACAATGGCATGTATGCAGAAAAAACAATGCCATATGTGCGATCTCGAATCCTGCTTCAAAGAGAAGTATCGTTCAATCTGGGTTTGAAATGCTCTAAGTTCCTCTTCCTCCTTTCAACGTTTTTACGTCTCCAATTAATATGTGTGTGCCTTCACCTTTCAGATGGTTCTGCATGACTCTCCATCCCGGACCGCTGATGTAAACACAGGGAGGAGGACAGAAGAACCTGTGGGGCGAGAAACAGTGCAGACTTTAATGAAGAACATCAGCTGTATGGTGTTGGAGATGTTGGAAAGACTTAAAGGACATATCATGCTGCCCAGATCCTAAATATGGGATTCAGTAAGATGTTCAGATGTGGCCAACAATTATACGTAAAATGCAGGTTGATTAGAATAAAACCCCCTCATTTGAGTATCTCCAGCCCCGAAGAACTACCAACATTGAAAAGTATTTCTGATTCTGTTGCTCTATGATTAAAGATACAAGCGCACAAATGGTAGGAAATGGTATCCACTTCCTGTCTGCTAGGTCGAGGAACTGACATTACATATTTACGTACTGTAGCTTACAACCAATTAAACATTACGAAAGTAAGTTAGCTAGGTGTTGGCGAACAATAGTTTAACGTTTTGATACCGTTCAACTTATTTGGTTAACAAATCAGACCGATTGGTATTGAAGAAGTTCGTTTTTGTCCGTAAAAAATGTGTCAATGTTCGGAAGATATATGTATCCAATATATACTTTGGTGACTACTATGCGAAATAATCTTTAATAATCTGTGATCATTTTCAATTCTCCTTCAAGCCAATCAAAGCAAAATGTGCTTTTTCGGGTTAGCCAGCTTAAAGAGACAATGGCGGGTTTCAGATGGAGGGTAAACACATTAAAACAAACTGTGTGAGAACATAAAAGCATGTAAACATAATCTAATAGAAGACTATACCTGAAGTAGAAAACAAGCATCATTTAGATACCTTGAGGTAAGGGTTTGATTGCAAGACTTTACAATTAGTGGATCATTTGTGTTAATACTTTTATTTCAGTGAGAAATCAAAACACTTCTCCTATCACTGCCTACCTCCTACCTCTTGTAAAGACTGGTAGTAACCCTGAGTTATAAATACATTTTAAATGGTTGCATGTTTAGGGTTGGAGTTAGAAACACAGAAGGTCAAACCTCTTCTCGTTGCCGTAGGACTTCTGGGCGACCTTGGCATGCAGGATGGTGACGCTCTGGTCAGCGTGAGCTTCTCGACCCGGTAACTGACAGCTCTGATAACTCTGATCCGCTGTCCTGATTGGACAAGAAAGATGTCAGTCACAAACAACCAGGAAGTATTGTTTTATTTTCCATGTGCCTGATCCTAGTGGCCAACTCAGGTACTGCACAAAAACAAACATCCACTCCTGTAACTGTTGAAAGTAAACCTGAAACCGCACACAAACGTAATCATTCATCTTCGTATTGCATGAATGAAGATGTCTTACAGTACTTCCGAGCTCAGAAGGTAAAGCATAGGCTGCCTTAACGTCTATTTAACAAAATAACTGACTATTATTTACAATATGATCATCATGCTGTGTTACATAAGACTTACACTACAGATTGAGACCATAAACTTAACAGAAAAAGGATTACTGAGGTGATAAATCAAGCATAAGTAAGGACATTTTCTCATGGACTTCTATGCCATTTTTGCAACCGGTAAAGTAGCCCCCTGCTGGCCATTAGGAAGAATGCAGGTAAAAGAAACATCTATATTGTTAAATACTGTAAATAACATTATATTAGATTAGATACCTCAAGTGAATGTGAAGTGTAATGTGCTCACTAAACTTGAATATAGAAAATAAAGATACAAACTCCAGTCAATGAACCCAATCTTTAAACTGAACCAACAAATGTGTGATTTACACCTTTACCACACTGCAGTTTCTAAATCAAATAACGTGATGGAAAAAACAAGTGTGATAACCACAAGAGTGTTAAAAGAGAATATTTGATGTATGGCATCAAATTAAACTGACTACTTCTCAGCTGTATCTGCGTCACAGACAAGTGAAAGTGGGTAAAGTGGTTCTCCTTCTTCACAAGGCTATAAAACCCCTCAGACTAAACATCTCCAGACACTCAAGCTATTTCCATAATGGACTTCGTAGCAGTGACATAAATAAAGACATGCCAAGCATAGTTTCCGATGGTAACACTGCATTAGTGACACATTGAAAAATAAGAGGGTTATTTTTATATCTTGAAAGTGTTCTGGTAATCTGACTCAGAGACACCAGAGACACAAAGGAAGTGAAATACACACACAGACAATGGCATGTATGCAGAAAATACAATCAAACTGGACATATTTGCATTATTTTACAGCAGAATAAATGTTTACTGTACCAGGAATCCTTGTGGATTATTAAGTGATAGAGAAATGTTACAGTATCTTATTTAGAACTTGGGTTGAGTAGGTTTTCACATACATTTGCTTTGGTGTACTGGTGCATGTCAAAAAATAAAAGCAAATATTCAAAATATATTACAAAGAATACAAAATAAAATGATCTAAAAGAGACGAGAAAAAGAGAGAAATACAATAACAGCATATCTACTGTAAATTACAAATGGAAGAGCAAGAGACATATTTAAGAATTTTAGTATTTAGTTTATGTCCAAATATTATACAGAGTGTCCTCACAGCGGCTCTCTCTGACAGCGACTTTGTAAACGCTTTAAGAGTCCAGAAATCATGTTATATTTCATATAAAAAAAAAACTCAAATTTCTCTTACCAGGTTGTCATGCATTGCTTCACTTCATCACCACATGTGCTTATGTGTTATCCCGCCTAAAGGTAAGTACTGGTACTTTAAACTTGGGATTTTGAACACTTTTTAACCGATTGACAGCACTAATTTGCTTTTAACTCTGGAAACTTGTGCCAATAAATCACGTTGCAATATTTAAATTGATTAACAGCCGTAGTGTTTTTGTTTCCTGGTTGTTAACTCTCACAGAGGTTCACGTATTCAGAGCAGAGCGACGGCTCCTTGTAAGGAAGAAAGTCTGCGGACGAATACTGAATGTTTTGTTCGTACATGAGGGGATCCCAGTGACCCTGAACACCTCCACAGGTCAGGGGTCAGGGGTCACACTCAGCTGTGTGTGTGTGTGTGTGTGTGTGTGTGTGTGTGTGTGTGTGTGTGTGTGTGTGTGTGTTCAGTCACCAGAGTGGCAGCAGAAGTCTAAATTAGACCTTGTCCTCTTCAAAGGTCAGTGTGTCGGGAGTTTAGAGCTTCTGGCATTTCACACCGGGAACACAGAATGGACAGAAAGAAAGAAAAAGGGAGGAAAGGGTGAAGGAAGGAGGGATGAAGGGGAGAAAAAATGCACTTTCACCTCCAAAAAAGTAAATCTTCAGGGCCGGAGGTTGAGAGTTGAAATGACTACAATCATCTTAGTTTAGTTAGAGAGCGTGGCTCAACAGGTGTTAATTTAGGGACCAGCACTTCAACATGTTTGGCTTTTTTGAAGCGTATGTTCTGCTGTTCTGACTATATTTCCTGGTGGTTGATTGAACTTATTCTAAGTTAATTTGGATAAAGGGTCTTCTAAATTAAATGTAGTGTCAAAAACACAGCAGTGGAAGAAGTATACAGATCCTTTACTGCAGTGAAAGTACTTATAACTCCTAGAAAAATACTCCCCAAAAGTAAAAGTCCTGCACTTAAAAGCAGGAGTGGGATGTAATTAAGCACAATTATAAAATATTACAAAATGGAGGTCGTTGAACTTTACTTAGTTATTTCTATCTCTCTATCTGGCCACCCCGATAAATGATCTCCTGACCCCAATACGTTAAAATCCACTGATTTAGAACAAAGAAGAATAAACCAAGATGTACTTTTGGGGACATCTTATTGGACATTTTCTTTCAACCCTAAATGTAATCGTCTTACTCAAAACAATAACAAAACGATGTCATGGTGGATCATGGGAGTTGTAGTCTGGTAAGGATTCATTCAATGTTCAAGCTGTAAAACCAGTGAATTAAGCAGATTGATGTCTTCATTGTTTTCTGGTTAACACATAGAGGTAAAACACAGCAAGATGTATGAAGTGTATATGATACAAATGGGGTTTAAAACTGGATAAAAAGTCAGTTTATGACAAGCTCAAAGTGAACGACACCATTACAGGAACATTTTACAACTTTTAATGAAACTACACAACTCTACAAAATATATAACAAAGATCGAGTCATCTTAAGACATGTTGAAGCAGAACTTCTATATAATATACCTTAAAGTTAAGTCAAAGGTCCCAATAAACAACTACTCTTGATTCCTATACCACTCATTTCACCTGAAGTATACTTCTGATTTGACCTGCCTCCTTCAAATCCTACAATTATTTTGTTTCTCATTACTGCACATATTTTATTCCAATTCTATTTCTACTATTTCAATCATATTCAATGTAATAACTGCTATATTTTGTAATGTTATTATAGTTTTCTTCAAATAGTTTTCTATCTGTGTTTTTTATTTATTTGTATGTATGCACCACAACACCAAGTCAAATTCCTCGTACTTGATTCTGATTATCTAACCAGACTAAAACAAAAGGTGACCGTCTGTGTTTTAGACGTCATATCAGGTGAATCTGCTGAACAATTAAAAAAGGCACTTGAAATATCATTTTGATATTCAAACTGTGTGTACCATGACGGATGTCCTCTGGTAATAAGTTTCCTCTGCGTGGATTTTATGTGTTTTTCTCATTCCCTCCTGCAAGAGGCTGCTGTTTATTGAGTTATGTTCAGAAGTACAAGAAGTACTCGGCTTTCAAGTAGAAGTAGCAGTAGTGAATTGTAAAAATTGTGTAACAAGTAAAAGTACTGCACTTAAAATCTTACTCAAGTAAAAGTACAACAAGTACTGGAGTCAAAATGTACTTCAGTAGCAAAAGTAAAAATACTTATTATGAATAAAGTCCCATCCATCAGTATCAGCTGATTGTGAAAACATTTCAAAAGGAAATACATTTACTCAAATATTGTACTCAAGTGCAAATAAAGGGTACTTGTACTTGAGTATTTTATTTTAATGCCACTTCATACTTTTATTCTGCTCCAATTAAAACGGGAAATATTGTACATTTTACTTTTATTTCTACAGCCTTAGTTACCATTTACTTCAGAAATAAAGATGTTTCTGCTCTGATTGGTTAGCCGGCCGGCTCTGTTGTGATTGGTCAACAGCTCAGAGATGTCCCGCCCCTT
The DNA here is from genome assembly GCF_902827165.1 of Trematomus bernacchii. Lineage (NCBI taxonomy): Eukaryota > Metazoa > Chordata > Actinopteri > Perciformes > Nototheniidae > Trematomus > Trematomus bernacchii. The sequence continues at coordinate 10,235,331 of NW_022988098.1, forward strand.
AGCCTATCACGTACAATGTGTTTGAGCGCTAGCCAATAGGAGCGCAAGTGTAACATACTGATGTCACTATGAGTACAATGGGGGAGTTTCAGGCAAGGATTTTAGCTTTTGCAGACCATTTTCATGCACTAAAACCTATATAACACACTACAGGGAAGGGAGAACCCAAAAAAAGCAGTATAGGGCCTCTTTAAGTTCTATTTTGAGGTACTTGTACTTTATCTGAGTATTTTTTGTTTATCTCCACTACATTTAGCAAGTAAGTGATACACTTTTTACTTATCTGACAGTTATACTTAACATATTCATATTATATACCGACAGATATCCCGCAGCAGTAGCCTATATACAGTTATTAAGAGTAGCGCCACATGTACCAGCTGTGATGAACACATTAAAGCATCCATAATCATAATCCAGTCATTTAATATATCATTTTTAAATGAACCAAATACTTTTCCTTTAGTACTTTAGGTACATGTTCAAATTAAATCAAATCAAATCAGGTTTTATTTATATAGCACATTTAAAAGCGATTTTTGGTCGAGCCAAAGTGCTGTACATGTAATAAAAACACATTACTACAATCACAATAAACGACAATAAATTACAACAGATATATCTTAAAAACAAAATAAAAATAAAACACACGGAAAAGTCAGGAGTCGTGCTCCGCTCTAACTAGAAAGCCAGAGAGAAGAAGTGTGTTTTTAGAGTGGATTTAAAAACCCCTAGGGTCTGGGCCGACCTCACATGGAGGGGCAGAGTGTTCCAGAGCCTAGGGCCAGCTGCTGCGAAGGCTCGGTGCCCTCGGGTTTTAAGCCTGGTCTTGATGTCAAAACTTTTTTTTGCCTTAGTAAGATTTTGAATGCAGGATTTTAACTTGTAGCAGAATACTTTTTTTTCCTACTGTATAGTGAAGGATCTGAGCATTTCTTCCACCTCTGCTCGCTCCCCGTTGCTCGGAATTTAAAGTGCATGGGGGTGTGGTCTCCTCCTCCTCCACAAATACTTGTCCTCCTGCAGTTTTAATACCTCCACACCATCCCTGCACCTCCTCATTCCCGCAGTGAGCAACACGGAGGAGAAGCACGAAGAACAATCACCGTTTGGGATTCAGTACCTCTGTTAACCCGGGAAATTGTGCGTGTGTTTCGGGACTTCTTGGAGCTTGTTTCCCCGGTCTTACCTGTCCCATCCTCCGGCCAGAAGCGACCCCAGGTGAGAGAGCGGATCCGGGGCAGGGGAGAGAGAAGCCGGGTCCAGCAGAGAGGAATCCGCCTGGGAGAACCGGGGCGAATCTGTCAGAAAGAAACAGACTTGTTGCATGAATTATTAGACTTTAACTGCATGTTAATTTCATACGAGTATGCAGGATGAGATGTTTTAACGTTATATACTGTATGAATGTGTGCAGCCTGCAGGAATGGATGCTCCTCAGTGGAAATGCTTTGCAGGGTATTAAGCAGCACTTCATTTGATTTGAACAACTTTTGATGACATTTAGGGCTAAAGTTAACGATTATTTCCGCTTATAATACAGAAACTGAAACAGCATACCTCATTAGTCAGAATCAAGGGTAAAATGTGATGCTTTTCATTGTCTTAAATTATGATACGAACTTAATATATTTAGATTTTTGTTTCCTTAAGGGTTGGGAAGTTTTGATCAAGAGTTTCTCAGTTTTTAGGTCATTATTTGATAAAATGATTGGCAGATTTATTACTTTGATTCACACAGTCTCTAAATGTCTAGATTCAAGTCTGGAGTTCACTTTTCTAAATCTCTGTTCGAGGGACTCCAGTGTGGTTTTGTTAATGAAGATGTGATAAAGAGCTGTGATGATCTTAAAAACTAAAATATTTGAATAGGTTTGAAGTGCATTTACTTCGTTTCTATGGCTGGTTTTGGTTTAAAGTTAGAAAGCAAAACGTTTTTACCGATTTGATGGTGCTGAAACAAGAGACAATAAAACATTCCTTTTTATTCCTTGAGATTCAAAAAACTTCAAGTCAGAGGTATACAAATAGATGTGTGTGTGTGTGTGTGTGTGTGTGTGTGTGTGTGTGTGTGTGTGTGTGTGTGTGTGTGTATATGTGTGTGTGTTTGTGTGTGTGTTTGTGTGTGCTCTGGGTTCACACTGGTTGCCTGGAGGTGATGCTCTGTGTAAAAGCCTGCATTCAGGCAGACACACAGACCATTAAGCAGAGAGACAGACAGGCAGTGAGACAGGCTCAAGGTAAATATAGAAATAGGACAGTAGATTATTGTCTTATTTAAAACAAGTTAAACCATTTCACAAAAATAAGAATGGATTTATCTCAGACCTAAAGAATTACCCACTGTGTCCCGAGACTGACTCTGAATGAAATTGTTGTCATCCAAATTTAAACCACATTTTGAGCAAGTTTCCCCATTAAATCCTAAATCTTTGTGAGTATTAGAAGTTGTTCAGTGGCGATTCACAGCTGGACAGAAGTCAAAGTCCAGTCAAGCTGAAAAGATGGAAAACCATGTGGAGAACACGATGTGAAAACGAAATTGAGTTGGTTTCATGTGAGGAAGTCTTCACACAGATCTCATGGTTTCAAGTCTTCACTGTAAGACACATGCTTTATACACATGATCATTAATTCACTCATGAAGTAATTCAGTTTGCACTTGTTGTAAGTCTCTTTGGATAAAAGTGTCTGTTAAATTAGATATAAAGTTTATGTTGTCACATTTTCTTTAAACCTTTCCACCATGGCCAATTTGTTTGAATAAAAGGAATTGGAGATATTACAATCTCTTAACATTTCATACATTTCCTCTCCGAATTTAACGTGCAAAGTAATTAAAAATATGTGTAACACAGGTAGATGAAATACTATAATTAATTAGACATATTTCCCGTAAAATGTTAAAGTGATGCCAGAAAACTATATTTTTGTTCGTCAAAAACTGTACAATTACTCCAAAATTATGAAAATGGTGTCAAATAGAGCGTCAGACGGCAGAGAGAGCTTTGTTTTAACCGAGCTCCGAATAAATATGGGATGGATGTCCGGTCGGTCTGCAGGTGAACGAGAAACTGTGATTTCTGAATCAGTTTCTTTTACTGTCCTTATTTTCGGAGAGGAAGTTAAGAAACTGTAACTCAGGGTCGTAATTTTGTCCGGAAGTGACGTTAGCGACCTCATACTTTATTTTTCTGAATTGTTTTTATTGATGTCTAGCAAGTAACAACAATTGAGTAACATAAGATTGTAGTAACGTGAAATATACAGACCTTGTTTGTATTTTCAATATAACCCTGAACAAATCCTCATCATGACTCAGTGGAAAAAGCTTCAACATTAAATCTCCACGCTGTGTTGAGATGTTATGCTACAGAAAGTGTTTTGGGCTATTCTCTAAGTTTTCCAATTAAATGTCCTTGTAGCTGTTCACGTCTCGTCACAATAGCATCCTCGATTAGGTTTTGAAGTAGCTTATTTAGTTTAGTAGCGTATTGTCTCACAGATTTAGATATCAGTCCAAAACACGTGATTAACGCAGTGAATTGAAACAAAACTACTTGGTGAGAATTGGTAAAAGATCAAGATGTAAGATCTGAAGTTAAGTACATTAGTAAAGTATATTACGTGAATAAACATGCGTTTTCTGGGTTAAAGTCCTCGATCCTACCCGACCCGTTTCCTACGTGGATTAACGAAGACTTTATAAGATACGTTAAGATCTTGTGATACGTAAACAAACAAGAAAATACGATTCAATTTCATTGTTGGGAAGCAATGTTTTTTGTTTGTAACTAATCCAGAATTCCTCAAAATGTAGTGCTACTGAATATTGTCAAGAGTAGGGATGTACCTTTTAATTGATCTATATGGAATAGCATAGAATTGTTAAAGAGTCAGGGGTTTAGAGCAGATTGGACCCAAATGCAGACAACAGTTCAACAGAAAATACCTTTACTCGGGTAGATCAGGGCAAGGCCAGGTGAAACAAAATTGACGAAACTCTACTTAACCACTTCCACAAAAGATATAACGAGGATCTGACAACAGAAAACCAGAACTTAAATACAAATACTAATCACAAGGACAAGATACAGCTGGGGAGGGAAGGACAAAATACACCAGGGTTGCGGCAGAATAGTCAAAAAATCAGCTCCTATCGTCTATCCCTATCGTCTATTCCTTGACCTCTGTGTGAAACCTCACAGGGTTAAGGGATAGTGGATAGGAGAATTCAAAAGGACTTAGGAGAAGAGACCGCGGTGCTTTGAGAATCCGACTGCACTTTCACTATCCGACGTGTTTATGATGCGCCAGCGGAGGTCATAAATGTGCGCCTGCTGCTGTGGGGAAACTATGGAAACTACAGTTTTCTATCCAGCGGACTACAACATGGATGTTTAATAAGAACGAGGGACTACTGTAAACTCATCTAGAGACTCTGCACCGTGCTCTGATGCTGTTGTTTTATGCTTTATGAACGGGGACAACAGAGAAACATATTCTTCATGACCAAAGTTGGAATTGAAATAAAAAAGGAAAGTGAAACTTATGCTCGTCACCCTCTCCCTCCGGTCCACATTAATACAAATGATCCCAATACGTATGATTGTATGAAAAGATCTTAAAATAAATACAAATGTATTTATTATAAACGTTAGTCCTTAACATCTATCACTGTGTATATCACCATTCAAACATCTTTTAAAAGTTGAACAAACCCCACACAGCTCAGTAAAGACTGTGAAATGTTGACTTTATTTGATCATTTCAGTAAAAACTAACGTTCATATTTCTCTTTTTGATTATAATACTGATGAACGTTCAAAACAAAGCATTTTGGCAACTTACCACATACGTTTTAAAATGCTTAATAACCACCGTAACTTTCATGATATCATTTGTCGGTCATAATCGGTTGTTTCCGTGAACGGCCGAATGTTGTGTGACGGCAAATGCTGCGGCTGCAAGGCATTGTGGGGCAGCACTTTCTCCTTTCCTTTAGGTTAGGGAGGTCCAGTGGTTCCTAGGCTAAAGGAGGTTGTAAAGGAAGTTTGAAACCTCCTTTCCTTTCATCTAGAGAATTTGAACGGCTCTTATCATGGCTGCCACTGAGGGACTTCCGGGTCATTTCACTCCGTTAGGAAGGTTCCTAAGCTAAACGCCAACGGACTATTCGACCGCAACCCAGGTCAGTTGATCAAACAGGAGGAACACACAGAGACAGGAAGTAGAGACAGACAATAATTTTCAAAATAAAACTGGTGTTACAGATGGTGAAATAAAGAGTACTCCCAAAGATAAGCAAATGTGAAAATAGGGTCCGAAATGAACACCATGTCACTACTCTGACCAAAAAGCTTTTAATAGTTTGTTCAGGTTTATATAATGCCTTTTTTTTGTACAAATCCACATAAAACCTGATATCTCCAAATGTTAAATGAACACTGACATCCAGAGTTCTTCATCTCTGTCCAAAGTCAAGAACCAGAGAGTTAGATGAAGTTTGGAGATAAGAGCACAGTCAGGGTCTATTTCTTAGAAAGCTCAGGTAGGTCTGCAGACAGACAGGAAGTGTGTGAGTGAGACAGGTATGCAGGTAGACAGTAAAACAGTGAGGCAGTGAGAGAAAGTGCGGACAGTAGCAGAGTCAACATCTGGATCCAATCTGAGGCCAACAGGAACCAGAACCTGTCTCACTGCCTGTCTATCTGAGGCTAACAAGAAGAGCTGTGTTCATCCAGCTGTCACTCAAACACTGCTACCTGTCTGTCTCACTGTACCTACTCTACCTGTCTCACTGTATGTCTGCAGCCACTTACAAAAGCTGTGTTCATCAGAGATTCAGCTGTCACTCAAACACTGCTACTGTACCTGTCTCACTGCTCCTACAGTTCCTGTCTCACTGCTCGGTGCCTGTCTCACTGTATTTACTGTACTTGTCTCACTGCTGGTCTCCATCCTCACATGCATGTCTTACTGCACAGCTGCTACAGTACCTGTCTCACTGCTGCTACAGTACCTGTCTCCCTGCTCAGTACCTGTCTCACTGCTGCTACAGTACCTGTCTCCCTGCTCAGTACCTGTCTCACTGCTGCTACAGTACCTGTCTCCCTGCTTAGTACCTGTCTCACTGCTCTCTGCCTGTCTACCTGCTCAGTACCTGTCTCACTGTACTCACTGTACCTGTCTCACTGACTGTCTGCAGCCACTAATAAGAAGAGCTGATTTAATCTGAGACCCAGCTGTCACTCAACACTGCTACTGTACCTGTCTCACTTCCTTTCCCACTGCACACTGCCTGTCTCACTGCACAGCTCCTATAGTACCCGTCTCACTGCACAACTCCTATAGTACCTGTCTCCCTGCACAGCTCCTACAGTACCTGTCTCACTGCACAGCTCCTACAGTACAGTACCCGTCTCACTGCACAGCTCCTACAGTACAGTACCCGTCTCACTGCACAGCTCCTACAGTACCTGTCTCACTGCACAGCTCCTACAGTACCTGTCTCACTGCACAGCTCCTACAGTACAGTACCCGTCTCACTGCACAGCTCCTACAGTACCTGTCTCACTGCAAAGCTCCTACAGTACCTGTCTCACTGCACAGCTCCTACAGTACCTGTCTCACTGCACAGCTCCTATAGTACAGTACCCGTCTCACTGCACAGCTCCTACAGTACCTGTCTCACTGCACAGCTCCTACAGTACAGTACCCGTCTCACTGCACAGCTCCTACAGTACCTGTCTCACTGCACAGCTCCTACAGTACAGTACCCGTCTCACTGCACAGCTCCTATAGTACCTGTCTCCCTGCACAGCTCCTACAGTACAGTACCCGTCTCACTGCACAGCTCCTATAGTACCTGTCTCCCTGCACAGCTCCTATAGTACCTGTCTCCCTGCACAGCTCCTACAGTACAGTACCTTATTCAATGCCTGTCTTTCTGCACACCACTAACAGTACAGAGCCTGTCTTACTGCCTGTCTCACTGCTTGCTGCCTGTCTCACTGCTTGCTGCCTGTCTCACTGCTTGCTGCCTGTCTCACTGCACACATCCACCTCTCTCTTTTCCCCTGTCTCTCTCTCTCTCTCTGTTTCTACAGTCAGTGAACACATGGTCTCCACCTGTCTGTCTGCTACAGTCTGAACCACAGAGATTAAGTGTTTACGTCTCAGTGTGAATCCAGCTGTCAATCCAACAGAGACTTCATTGACCTGTCTGTCCCTCCACTCATTTACCTGTCTGTCCCTCCACTCATTTACCTGTCTGTCCCTCCACTCATTTACCTGTCTGTCCCTCCACTCATTTACCTGTCTGTCCCTCCACTCATTTACCTGTCTGTCCCTCCACTCATTTACCTGTCTGTCCCTCCACTCATTTACCTGTCTGTCTCTATAAATAATCTTAATATTCTCAATACCTGTAAATCATTTGTTTAGTATCTCCTGAGTTAATCCTTCCTGACTCATGAGACAAACTGAGCAGCAAAGACTCTCCAACAGGAAGTCAACCATCAGGTCAAATATCTGTCATCTGCCACCGTTTCTCAACCTGTGGGTCAGGACCCTGTGGGGGGTCTGAGGACGGTGATCAGGGGTCACAGGCTGATTGATTGATAGATTGTAAAAAGGAGTAAAAAATATACTATTACACCGTCTATTTCTACACTGATGCACCTTTAGAACGTATTCTCTACAGTAGGGAAAAAACAACGGATCATTTTACACACTACTCATAATAACTCACAAACAATTAATCTGCAGATACCTTTTTTAAACAATCAATTATAGTTTAGTCTTTTTACATCAATAAATGCCAATCACAACTTTACACAACCGGACGTGTGCCTTTAAAATATCTTGTTTTGTGGGAGGAAAAGTCAAAATACACCCAAAATATTTATTTTACAAAGATATGTGACAAAGTAAAGCAGGAAATCCTCTCATGTAAGAGGCTGGAGTTAAAGAACATGGTTATTGTTTCACTTTTCCCACGTGGAAATATGACTGAAACCATTAATTAATCATCATAGTTGTTGTTATGAAGCTCTATACAGTTTGTCAAACCGAGGCATTTTAGTTGTTTAAAAAGAACGTATCTTGACGGTTTTGTTTGTCTGATTGTTATCTTGCTGGGTTTGTTTGACCCATTTTTATGAATGGATGGTAATGTTGGTTGGTCCATCTCTTTCTCCAGACTGAAATACCTCAACAAATATTGGATGGATTTTCATGAAACTTGGTTTAAACATCCATGATGGTAATAACTAGGATTTAGCGCCATCATCAGGTCAAAAACTCACATCTTTCCTGCAGCACTAATCACATTCCCATCACATTTGTCTGAATCGTTGGTGTGTCAAGTTGCTAACAATCAACTCACAAAGTAACATCATCTCTCACTCACCTTTCCTCTCTTTTTCTTCGATGTCCAACTCCTCCATGTTGGTTTCTGCTGGCATTAAGAGGAGGCGTTCCTCAGGTCCATCTTCACTCATTCAATCCTTTATTTGCACCACAGCAGGGAACTGGACAGTGTTACAGCAAAGGGCACAGTGCAGATATAAGAATATTAGATTAAGAGTCAAGAACATGTTGATAAAATACAAATAAGTAAGGGGAGATAACAGAACGTATACAGTAAATGTAAGAAGCAGCTAATAATAACAGTAGTGCATACTGCAAAGTGTAAATATTTCACAGCAGAGATCTGCATGTTAACTGTGACAAATCTCTTTGTATGTGACGGTGATGTGGATAAACAAATGCACAATTGGCAGGTGTTGTTGTGGAGGAATAAAACAAAGACTTCAGTGTCTTCAGAGAGCTGTGTCATCTTATTCCTGCAGCTGTGGACCTGACGTCAGGTTGGGATTAAATGCAGCTTGATGGTCCGTTGAAAAGTGGAGATAAACTAAACAAATCAGACTGAAAATGATGCATCAGGGCTTTAAATGTCTTAAACTGTGAGAACTGAAGACTGACAATAACAAAACAATTACCACAAATAATGCATCCGGGAGTTGGAGCTGACCTGAAATCACGTTAAGATCCTCTTGTTGTCTTTTCTTTCTGCTGCAGCTACAGTTTCTGTCCATCCAGATGAGATCTTAAAGTGTCTCCGTCCTCAGCAGGAAACATTAGCTAAAGTTAAATCAACTTAAACGCTAACTAAGCACCTCAGCATCAGTCCAGCTACTGTAAGAGAGGCTTTGGTGCAAAACATCTGTGTGCAAATGTGTGTGTTAACGTGTGTTCATGTTTGCCCTCCATCCTGGATCTGTTATCTGAGGTGTGTGTGTGTGTGTGTGTGTGTGTGTGTGTGTGTGTGTGTGTGTGTGTGTGTGTGTGTGTGTGTGTGTGTGTGTGTGTGTGTGTGACTTACTGTATCTCTCAGTCTGTGTGTACAAGCAGATAGTCACCTGTTGGTTTCTCACACACACCTTTTCTCTCTTTGAGACACACTGCAGACACGTGCTGCTTTTCAGAAGCATTTCGTTTTTTAATCAGTCAAACATGCATTTCTTTTGTTTCCCTGCTGCTGTATTCTATTTTAAAGGATTCAAAAACCTTTATTTGTCTTTATTTGCAATGTAAATGTGAAATCCCATGCTACTTATACTTAACATAAAAGAAAATAACATTTAATAGTGCAATACAAAGGTGCAATAGACTAAATGTGTTGATGTTTATACCTAAAATGTGTTTTGAAATCACATAAATACCAGTTTTTTAAACCTCGTTACACCCATATTGCTCTTGATTAATAATCACCTGCCTTCTTATAATGTTGTAAATGATTTCAGTGTCTCTAAATGACTTCACAATATAGAGGATTGTCATGTAAACATGCAGAAGTCAGCTAATGCAGTACAATGCAGTACATTTAATTCTGTTTTTAGCCTGTTGAATATGACAAATTGTTGTGTTACATCACATTAAAGTGAATAGTTTTAATATCCTGTACGATTCATGAATTTACATAGAAAATAACCGGTTATTATGTGCTGAGTCGAATCAGAGCCGCCACACTTGAAAAATAATACACAATACATACATCAGTCTTTGCAACCACTTTGCACTGTTCCTTCAACATGAAAATAAAAGCAATTCATGATGATTTTTAAACATCAAACACCTCCATTTATGTAATATACCTTATCCCTTTACTTCAAAGGTTGATACGTTTGTACTTCAGATAAACTGAAGCCCATATTTACCTTCAGACATCGCCATCTTTCCGCCTCACGTGTCCTCTAGTGTGTGTCAAACATTCAGCTGTTAGAAACATCACAACACTCAACAAGAAGCCTGCGTTTCCCATCAGGCAGCAGGGAGAAAAACAACAACAGTGGTGGGGATTAATCCAAAGATAGTTCACATTAATGCAGGAACAACTGGATCTTGAATCTGTGAGAGATTTGTTGTGTTTAAGATGATGAGAGACTCCAGAGGAAAAGAGTGAAGTCACATCATTGAAACTTAGCAATGGAGAGACTTGGAAGAGACCGACATTTGTGAACTGAGTCTGTAGTTTCAAACTAGAAGTCTCACAATCTTAATGCCAAGAGACGTCTGGTCTCGTTTAGCAATACAATTAAGGTTTACAGCTTTTTTAAGAAATAATTGAGAGGTGACACATCTGAAATTCTTGTTGTATTTAATTTGACATCACTCTTCTTTTATTAGGGTCTGAGACCTAGGTCGGCGAAGACCCTATTGAAATCGGTCGCGCAGCGACCGATAAACCTTTGACCCCCGCAACATATGTGAAAACTCACCAAATTTTGCACGCGCGTCAGAAGTGGTGCAACTTCAGATGTGTAATTGGTTCCGGAACTTTGCGTAAAAAATTGCGTAGGCCACGACCACTTCCGTTTTTAACCTAAACTCCCCCCACTTTAACTTTCACGTAAACGAACGAAACTCGCTACGCATATCTCGGGTGCGGAGACAAACCAAAAAGCCTCTTGAAGGGGTGTAAAATAACGTACAGGAAGCTGGCCATTTTGAATTTGGAGTCGGAAAAACGCGATTTATCGCGTTTTTCGTCCTCCGCACGAAATCTATCTTCTCCCAGGGACTTTATCCGTACGACTCGAAATTCGTCGGGTAGCATCTCGAGACATGGGCAATTAAAAGTTATCACGGAAGTTTTTTTCTTTCGCACGGCACAGCCGTTATTTGGCGCCAAAGTTCGCGTTCGCTTGATGCTAGGCCCATCAAACGCCATGGAATACGATGATGTCATAACTGAAACTGACATGCTCACAACGCCACCAAACTTCACATGATGGTTAACACTGCGGCCCTGAACAGCTCTACGTCAAAGTTTATGTTACTTAATATGGCGTTACCATGGCAACGCATCCCTCGCCGTAAAACACGATGTTGTCTTAATTCAATGGAAAAGGTTCAAAACGGCACCAGACTTCAGATGACAGTTAATGGTCCGGCCCTCAACAGCTCTACGTGAAATCTGAGATCTCACCGTATGCCGTTTCCATGGCAACGCATCCCTAGCCGTAAAACACAATGTTGTCTTAAGTCAATGGAAAATGTTCCAAACTGCACCAGACTTCAGATGACAGTTAATGGTCCGGCCCTCAACAGCTCTACGCCAATTCTGGGATGTCATCATATGCCGTTTCCATGGCAATGAATCACTCGCCGTAAAACACGATGTTGTCTTAAGTCAATGGAAAATGTTCCAAACTGCACCAGACTTCAGATGACAGTTAATGGTCCGGCCCTCAACAGCTCTACGCCAATTCTGGGATGTCATCATATGCCGTTTCCATGGCAACGAATCACTCGCCGTAAAACACGATGTTGTCTTAATTCAATGGAAAACCTTCCAAACGGCACCAGACTTCAGATGACAGTTAATGGTCCGGCCCTCAACAGCTCTACGTGAAATCTGAGATCTCACCGTATGCCGTTTCCATGGCAACGGATCCCTCGCCGTAAAACACGATGTTGTCTTAAGTCAATGGAAAATCTTCCAAACTGCACCACACTTCAGATGATGGCTAGTAGTCCGGCCCTCAACAGCTCTAGGTGAAATCGGAGATCTCACTGTATGCCGTTTCCATGGCAACGCATCCCTAGCCGTAAAACACAATGTTGTCTTAAAGCTCCCATGTCATGCTTTTCCGGTTATTACCCGTCCCCTTGTGTGTTATGAAGGTTTTTATGCATGTAAACGGTGTGCAGAGTCAAAACCCTCAAAGTACACCCTGTAGCGAGTAAAACTCTAACACAGAAAATACCTCCCCAAAACGCCTCGTTGGAGATACGTCACTGCCCATTTGATTCTTCCGGGTACCGCCTGATGTCATGCGGTACCCGGAACGAAATGGACCAATCCCGAAGAGCTATGGCCACACCAGCAGCGGCGTGTTCCTCCTCCAGAGGTTCGAAGAACCGGCATTTCACAGACGAAAGCTTCCAAAACATTGCCCAGTTTGAGGCCGGATATGCACAGCTTGTTTGGACCGTTTGGAGCAGGGGAAGATCTGGGTATACAACCTGTAAGTTTGCATTGTTATTTGTGTATTTATCAAACAAGACTGTTTAAATGTGTAAACTGTGTTGGACTGCTAAGCCATTGACACAGTGCTAACTGTGCTAACTAAGTTGCTAGCGTTTCCATATATCAACTCTAATATCAGCAGATGGCCTTGCATACATGTATCTCATAGCAGGAGAATGTCTGCATTCACACACACGGAATACTCATACAGTATACTGTACTGTGATTTACCGTACATTGTGACCGTACATATACTGCATGTAGCTAACGAGGCTAGCTGTATGCTAGCGCAAAACAATGTATTCATGCAAGTTACATTGTATGGTAGCAGAATACCCGTATACGATTGCAATTATAAACACGTTATTGCTAGCCTAATATGAACCACTAGCTTTTGTTCATAGTAGTTTTATTACACTGCATTATAGTTGCCTTTCCTCCAAGCTAACGTTCATATCGTGTTAGCTACCAAGGTAAACAAAGCTAGGTTAGCATATTAGCAGGCAAGCTGTTCATTACACAACTACTACTAACGAATCTAAAACAACTAAGTTTCTCTAATATTTTGTGATTTGCATTTGATTTCGTCCAGCCAGATCCTGGCGGACAATCCATGACGTGCTAAAAGGCACTTCTACTACTACTGAGGCGTCGTGCTAAAAGGCACCGCACTGACTGTGCGCAGGCAAGATGCAAGGAGGAGGAATGGATGATATACCGTGTATATATGTATATTTATGTTCATTTTGTACATTTCTAAAAATAAAGTTTAATGGAAATACTTAGTAGGCCTATCCTTTCTTCCCTGAATTCATATATAGCAAACCATGATTTGATTTCTCATCAAACAGTAGTAGTTTATAACGGGTAAAAATAACTTACTCTTTGTTATGAGCGGCTCGTAGGCCACAAAGACAAGGAGACATACACGAGTTTACAAAACCACGGCACATTTATTGTGATAAATGCAGAGATAGGTGGTTGAGAGGATCGCAGAGTTAGTCTTCCTGCAGCCGCTTTGGAGAGAGACTGGGGCCGTAGTGTCCGGAGGTGTCCGTGATCGTGCTGATTAGCCTCTTCAGCTCCACCCCATCGTAAGACAAAGGCCCTGGGGCCGTCACACTCTTCTATAACAACAGTTAAAAATATATATGTATATAAAATATACCGCTGTACCGACGCCATGATAAGACTGATGTTACGCTGAGAGCAGCCGGGAAAAGCACTGTTAGACATGGGCGCAGCCTCTCTGGTGGTTGACTAATCAGAACGAGTGGCCGAGCTGACCAATCGGAGCACACTAGGCTCACAGGGAGGGGGGGGCAAGAGCTCCAACGAGTCGTTTAGTGGAGAAAGTGAATACTGCTGAATACACATGCTTGACAGAGATGCTGTATGCGAAACCAATGTGAGTTTGGAAAATTGCACAGTATAAATCTATTTTAGTATACCTCAACAATGTAATTATGATCAGTGGAAATGGCCATGACATGGGCCCTTTAAGTCAATGGAAAATGGTCCAAACTGCACCAGACTTCAGATGACGGCTACTAGTCCGCCCCTCAACAGCACTATGCCAATTATGGGATGTCATCATATGCCGTTTCCATGGCAACGCATCCTTCGCCATAAAACACAATGTTGTCTTAAGTCATTGGAAAATGGTCCAAACTGCACCAGACTTCAGATGACGACTACTAGTCCGCCCCTCAACAGCTCTACGCCAATTCTGGGATGTCATCATATGCCGTTGCCATGGCGATAGATCACTCGCCATCAAACACAATGTTTACTGTATGATACTGCTGTAACTCCCATTTACGTTGTCCGATCGGCCTGAAACTTCCCACGTTTGCCAACGGCCGAGTCCGGAAAACTACTGCATGATACCTCGACGTGCGGACAACAGCCTGCGGAGCGTCGAAGACCCGCTCAACGCTGCTTGCAGCTTTAATTATAATTGTATTTATATTCATTATGTTTTTATTTTATTTAGATTTGAATAGTTTTATTGAATTTTATTAATTTGTATTAATTTTGTATTATTTTTAAGTATTTTTTTTTTTATTAATGCATTACTGTCTTAATACTTTTAATGTCGCAGCTGATCAAATATAGACATATCTTGCTTGGTAATTAAATCTCTAATTAAACATGAACATATTCTCTTAATAATCAGAAACTGCAAAGTAATTTATTTTGTAGGTTTTTTTTTTAGACGTACTTTAGTCAAAGGATTGAAGAAGCATACAAATAAAAATACGTACTTAAAATACCTACAAATTGTACTTAATTGCAGTTCTTGAATTAATGTACTGAGTTACTTTCTACCACTGTTACCCTCTGACATAATGTAGTTATAGCTTGCTTGAGTCTGGAGTGTATCTCAGGTTAATGCAGTGTAACTTCCTCTCAGAGTGTGTTCTGCAGGCTGCAGGTCTTTAGAGGCCGATGAACAGGAAGTCTGCAGGATGCATTAACTCCTTCGCTCCACAGGGGGCAGCAGCAGGAAGTCCGGATGTTTGCTACCGTTCGGTCACATGATGACGCTTGTTTTAGTAGCTAGGAGTTCATTAAATGCATGAGGTTATATTCCACTCTCCTTCCTGTTATTGTGTTAGAGATAATATTTAAAACCCTTTTTTCGCAAGGGATTGACAGTGTCATTTAAAAAGCCCAAACAATTAGGCATTAAAAATCATAATGTCATGTCTCGAAAAGTCATTGTAAAAGTTCATTCTTTAAGCTAGCTTTTGTCATGTCCCTTTGTCTTGTGCCTTCCCTGTTTTATTTTGAAAAGTAATTCTCCCTCTCGTTTCAGGTCACTGTGCTCCCCGCCCCTAAGTGTATCCTGCGTTTGTGATTGTTTACCCCGCCCTGATTGTTTCCACCTGTGCCCCTTACCTTGTGTGTATTGTCTTAGTCTCCACCTGTCCTGTGCCAGTTCGTCTTCTTTCATGACTCGACATAGCAGCGTACATTTAAGCCTGATCCATGTTTGTTGTTTTGTTTTAAGTTCCTTGTGGAGGTATTTAGTTTCTCCTCGAAAGAGTGATTTTCTGTTCTTTGTTTTGTTACTGTGGAAATTCCAGTAAAGTACGTTATTATTTGAAACCATCTGAGTCTGAGTTGTGCATTTGAGTTCATGTCTCTGAGTTCACCCCTTGACACATAGTTAGCCTGCACGCTATTCGGCTGCCGCTAACGTTAGCTCAACTTGTTTCTCCGTTTACTTAACACTGATGTTTATAAAGATTTGACGGGTGGACGAATTATCCTCAAAAGTCATAGCCTCTCCGAAACAAACAGGCATGCTGATTAAAAACCTGTGAAAATACTGAAAATATCTGTTTCACGTAAAAAAATCTGTGAAACTCTACATGCTACAAGCTAAAAGCTAATGTTAGCTCAGCTTGTTTCTCTGATAACGTAAGATCCAGAAATTCAAGGGGGTGATTACAAGGAGCCACATTATCCTCAGTAGTCACCTCCTCTCCAAAACAAACAGTTCATGATTAAGAACATGTAAAAACACTGAAAATATCAGTTTCACATAAAAAAATCTGTGTTTCCCCAGTCGACAGAGCTAGCTAAATGCTAACGTTAGGTCAGCTTGTTTCTCTGAAAACTTCAGATCCAGAATGACTAAAATCCTTCGCCTGTTTAAAATAGAGAGTTTAAAGCACCAAGATCTATAAATGTGTGTTCAAATATGGCTTAAAACTGGATACAAATAAAAATGTTTACCGCTTCTGGTACTGACTCATGCTTAAAGGAGATATGACGCCATTGCAGAGACTTGGATATAGATAGCAGTTACCGATACCAGAGGAAAAACTACACATTCATCTGAAACTACACAACTCTACTCAATATATACCATAGGTGTATTACTTTTTAATCACTTTAATGCGAAAATGTCAAATAATTACCTTTAATGTTAGAATCGTTTACCAAATAATCAACTTGAAAAAGTATACCTTCACAAACTAGAACGTCTTGTAAACGGTGTCTAAAAAGATGATGCTTTGTAAAAGAGAGAAAGTTTTATGTTAACGTGTGTGTGTGTGTGTGTGTGTGTGTGTGTGTGTGTGTGCGTGCTTGCGTGTGTGTGTTTGATTGTGTGTGTGTGTGTGTGTGTGTGTGTGTGTGTGTGTGTGTGTGTGTGCAAGACAAAGACTCCTTAGTATAACTTTCTGTAGGCGATCCCCCCACCTTCACCCCTTTCCTGTCTCTCTCTCCGACCACTCACCGAACAACAATCACACACACACACACACACACACACACACACACACACACACACACACACACACACACACACACACACACACACACACACACACACACACACACACACACACACTGCCCCCCTCAGCGCATGTTCTATAATTATCCACAAAGAGCATCATTCAGCTTTCTTGTTAAACATTGAACTGACTGTTTTTCTAACACAGCTGTTAAAAATAGAAGTGGAGATCCAATTTCCTTTAATTAACACTTTGAACAAATTAAAACCGCGTCTGCTCTCTGCGCCACCACTGGGAATACACTTTATTTATAGAAAACAAATAGTGTTGTGTATACCGCATGAACTTATAGGATAAGTATGATATATGTGATGTGAAATCTGGAAGAAAATGTGCTTTTTAATGGAAAATCACAGAACATAAGCGCACTTTGTGGAGCCGTTTGATGCCACATACAGTAGGAGAGTATTTTATAGAGCTGCTTGTTAAAAAGGAGTTGTTGACGTTGGCATGAAAGTGAGATTACAGCGACAAATGAAACAGTGGCTTTTTTATTAAAAGGTCTTTTCAAGTGCAGGCAGTAAACATAAACCGCTGGATTTCCTGCAGTCTGAGTTTTGTTGCAGCAGAGACTCAGAGGAGAACATGTTCAAAGTGTAAAGCAGCTTTATTGTAAGTTTCCAGCTACATAAAGACAGGATGACCTTTAAAAAACATTAAAGTGCACAGTCAGGCTGCGGTGGGAAAAGTACTATTGACATCAGAGTAGAAATATTTTTGTTAGAATCATTTGTTTGTCCAGCATTTTAGTTAGAGGTGTAGTACAATTTTACGGATTGAAATGTCTTAAAATGACCTGTGTTTTATAATATGATCATAGCACGGTCCCTTTAATGGTGGTATATAAGGAGGCTTGTGGTGCAGTGGGTTGTGCGTTGGTGTTCGTAACAGGTTCAAACCCCACTGCAGTCAGCATGTCGTTGTGTCCCTGAGACACTTCACCCCAAAGTGCTCCTGTGGGGATTGTCCACAGTATTGAGGATGTAAGTTGCTTTGGATAAAAGCGTCTAACAAGTGACATGTAATGTAATGTAATATAACTTAGCTTAGACATGGTTTACGACCTAAAGGAAAGAATTGCGAAAGGTGAGACTGTGATGTTGATTTAAAGTTTGTACACAGATACTATTACAACATTAAAGGAGTATTTTGGATTGGAAAATGTAATTGAGACACCTAAAAAAACTAAATATTAGTTGAAATAGATGCTATATTTATAATATTTTCACTGTTTTATATGGGGAAAACAAGCCGGTATCTATGCTGACTCCCTCGTCAAATTAATTGTTCCTCACAGAACACTGTAGTTTCTTGTCTATTGGTTGGTCTGTTTGTGTTATTATGTGACTTTGGTGACTCTTAATGAAACCTTTAAAACACCAAACGCACACAGTAACACGTACTAAGTGACACAGAGTGACGCCAGAATACTAGTTTTGTCAATCGAGTTTGTTGGCTTCAGTTCTGACAGCAAGGTAAAGAGCTGAAAATGTGTACATAAAATGTGCTCTTAAATTGATATTGATTAATTTAGGTGTCCACATACGTCCACATAAATGCTTATACCTTATCTACACTGACTGAAGAAGCACCTCATATAACCCCACTTCAAAAATCAGAACTTTTCCCACAATAAGGAGGAAAATCTGATTATTTGGCTTGGTAGTTTATGGGATATTTTACAACATAACAAAAATAAACAGGACCCTTTTTCTTGGGAATGAGAAAAACACATAAGGATCCATGGAGGACACTTAATACCAGAGGACATCCATCATGGTACAAACAGTAGGAAACATAAAAATGATATTTCATTTGCACTTTTAAATTGTTCACCAGATCCACCGGGTCTGAAGTCCAAGAGTCTAAGAAGGAGGAAGGTCAGTGAGGAAATATAGCATTCAAAAAGCTCTTTATTGTTCTCATACTGCCTGTGCTGCAGCACCTCTTTTCACCCTCTGTCTGAAACCAGAGCCCAGTCTGCTCTGATTGGTCAGCTGGCCGGCTCTGTTGTGATTGGTCAACCACTCAGAGATGTCCCGCCCCTTAGACTATCACGCACAATGTGTTGGAGTGCTAGCCAATAGAAGCGTGAGTGTTTTTTTGTATTTTCTAACTTTTTCAGACACATATTTTGCATTTAAGATCAAACAAAGTGAATTCTTTCTAGCTTCTTTCCAAAAAGTGGAAGACATAATGTGCTCCGAGTGTTTGGCCTCGCCTCCGTTCACAGAAGTAAAAAATACTTGGATAAGAGAAAGCCAACGAGACAAACAGAGACACAAACAGAGGTCTTTTGTGCTCGTGTACATCTGTTCAGACTCTGGCTCTTACTTAAAAAGAGATAAGCCCCTGAAGGACCCTCTCAGCGGCCCTGACGAAGAGAGGTGTCTCTATTTGTGCCTGTTTGAGTTGACTGTGTGCCCTGAAGGTAAACAGACGTTATCATTATTCCTCTGCTGCTGCTATGGAGGCGGATACTGACAGACACACAGGCAGATTAGTGTGTGTGTTTATGTGTGTGTGTGTGTGTGTGTGTTTAGCAGGAATTATCGAGCTCCTTCTCCAGGTGTGTGCAGTCGAGTGTTTTACGACGGGGCAGGACTGGAATCTGCAACACACCCAACATGCACATCATTATCACCTCACAAACACAACGAGGGGAATTTACTGACGCTTTTACACTCATCACAAACGTTCAGGACTTTTTTAGGGTCATTCTAGGTGAAAAATAATTCCTAAAGTCGATCAGATTAAAACAGTAGGAGATTGTTCAAATATGGCTCGTGGAAAGTGCAAAAAATACCACAAAAACGCACATACAATCCCAAATGATTGAGCACCGATTGGTTTTACGATAAACCAAGAGGCTTTCTTGTGCGTCTCACCATGCTACATACAGCTACTAGATCTCATATCTGTAGGTGAAACCACAACGAGGGGCTGCCTTTTAGCGACTCTTAGGGCACCCTTTTTGTCTGCATCCCGAAAACAATACAGCTGAAAATAAATCCACTGTTTTTAGTAAACGTTGAGGCTCTGCTCTCTGGTTGCTATATCGTTTCTGTCCACTGCTCGTCATACTTGGATGGGTAAAAGACTAACTGACTGTGTGTGTAAATGTGTGACATTTAGAAGGGGATTTAAGGATGTAATTTGGGACCTGGCTTTGCTGGCCTTTTTGACCAAACGCCCAGAAAGTGCGTCAGATGTTGAATCACTTTTTCTAAGCGGTGGAACTACAACTTCTGTGTCAGTTTGTGACGTAATTGGGGAGTTACCACAAATAACCTCTTGTGCATTTCCCTCTGTTCCTCCTTATCTCTCCTGCATATTGAGCAATACCATTATTATTAATAATGTTCTATAAATAACGTGCAATAAGGTATCTGCCACTACGTTTTTTGCACTAAATACTGTTAATATTTACATTAATTATGTGACCGTCTACTGTATGTTTCCTGTAGATATTGAATTGCTCTTTTTACCGCACTGTTTGTGTACAGTTTTATTATTATTATGCTGCTGTGTTTATTGTATTGTTGTAACTCTGGCACAACAATTTCCGTATCTTATCTTATGTTATCTTATCTCTCCTCCACAGTGTGATCCAGATCCAGCTGTGAGATCATTATCATCAGGATGAAGATGAGACTCGTCTTCCTCTTCCTGACGCTCGTCGTCCTCGTCGCTGCCCGACCCAAAGCAGGTCAGTCTGAACACACTGAGGGAACAATTACAAGAACAGCAGCAGGAAAGTGTTACAAAAAGATCCTCCTGTGCATCATGACTTTACTTTAAGGCCCTAATGCTTTTGGACGTATCAGATTTATACGTTTGGATGCAGTTGAAACATCTGCAGCCGGATTGACTTGATTTATGCGAGCAGACGACGAGGTGGACATATTTATAAGATGTTAAAAAACCCGCCGTTTGCTCATGTCTGTTTGAAACCGAAGACAGATCCCACTCGTCTACTTTCACCCCCTCTGCTGTCACAAGAAGAAATCCTGGACGTGCATTCATACTCTTTCAAACTCTTAAAGAAATACACAGACCTGCTTTATCCCTCCTCCATGACTGCTGTGTTTCTGAGCAGAGATGATGTTACAGACTAAAGACTAAAACATGTGGCTGAAGAGGAGTGAGTTCAGGAGGTAAATGATGTGAAAGTCATACCTGTAAAACTGAAAACCACACACACCAAGCTGTGAGAACAGAGGCTCTTTGTAGTGAGAATTCAAACACAAAAACAATACCCTTTATAAATGCATTGAGAGCCAAACACGGTTATTTTTTAATCAGAATCACATTCCACATCGGGCCAATTTAACACCTTACAAAATCAGAGGTACAATGCAGATGAAAAGCAAAAGGGGAAAGAGAAGACGTATATATTAAATAAAAAGGCAAGCACACTTTATTTAAAAAAAGCAAATACAATTAAGTACAGCATGTTAAAAAAACAAGTAGCAGTATTTTAAAACGGGTGTTGATGATTAATCAAAGTGCCCCCAGGCTACAGGAGTGACCTGACCTGATGTATATAATGTAACTGAAAATATAACGTATCAAAGAAGCTGATCATTTTAACAAATTGGTAATTGTAAAGTAATTGAGTTAATTGCACACGAGCAGTGGTTTTGCGTAAGAGTTTTATATAAAAGCACATTTCAGCAACAAGGCACTTAAAGGGCTTTACTGCACATAAAACAATAACAATAATTATATAAAGGACATTTAAATACAATCAAAAAGTTTTAACGAGAGAATAGAACGTTTAAAAAACCTAAAAAAGAGTACCTGTTTCTCAACTAGTTAAGCATTCATTTGGTTAAAAAAAAGGCACTCTTCTAGCAAAAACACAAAAACAGATAACCCAGCTCTATTTTAAAATGTACAGGAATTGTCTATGTTTTTAAACTTCATGAAATAACCATCTGTTTAAAGCCTTTTCAACTTATTAGAGTGCCCCTTTCTTCCCCTTCGTTTTGCAAATTATGTTCTATCACAGTCCTGCCCTCTAACATTTTTCGACGTGATTGATTTCCCTTTTCATTCCTCGGTGTTGATCCTTCCTCCTCCCTCTCTCAGGTCCGAAGCAGAAGTGTAAGTCCGGCCCGGTGGATCTGGTGTTTCTGATCGACAGCTCTCGCAGCGTCCGGCCTCACGAGTTCGAGACCATGAGGAAGTTCATGATCGACATCCTGAGCACGCTGGACATCGGACTCAACGCCACCAGAGTGGGGGTGGTGCAGTACTCCAGCCAGGTACTGTCGGCCATGATGTATTTAGTTCATGTCCCATGGCCCTTTTCCCCACTTCTGGTTAATGCATATGTGATCCTTCTCGGTTTAGCACTAGCAGCGTTGTAAACCATGAATTTTAATTAAGAGCATTATTATGCTGCTGTGTTTATTGTATTTTTGTAACTCTGGCACAACATTTTTCTTGGGGATAAATAAAGTCTTATCTTATCTTATCTTAAAGGTTGATAGGGCTAGCGAGGCTAAGTAATGAAATAGCAATGACGCTATTGCAAACACAAAACATGGCAATGTAGAAGCGCCATAGATCAGGCGAGGAACATGGTAAACGTTCCTTTTTCTGTCTCCAGGTCCGCACTGAGTTCTCCCTGAAGGCTCACGCTAAACTGGACAGGATGGTGAAGGGCATCAACGAGATCATCCCTCTGGCTCAGGGCACCATGACCGGTCTCGCCATCAAATTCGTGATGGACACAGCTTTCGTCGCGGAGGAGGGAGACAGGCCGAAGGTATCTACACATTTCTAACAACTAACACTTTAAAATAAACATTGTCTTCCAGGCGAGGCAACTGGAAGTGGTTTCCGGGTTTAAGTCGAGTCCTCACTGACACTAAGAAAGTGGATCACATCACTCCTGTTCTGAAGTCTTTACACTGGCTTCCTGTGTGTCAAAGAATTGATTTAAAATATACTGCTGCTGGTTTATAAAGCATTGTATGGTCTAGGCCCAAAATACATGTCTGACCTCCTGCTAAATGATGAACCATCCAGATCTCTCAGGTCTTCTGGTCAGCTTTCTGTCCCCAGAGTCAGAACTAAACAGGTAGAAGTTCAGTTATTATGCTCCAAATATCTGGAACAAACTCCCAGAAACCTGCCGGTCCGCTGCAACTCTTACTACTTTTAAATCCAGGCTGAAGACTTTCCTTGTTGCCGCTGCTTTTAATTGAACTATTCATATCTCACACTGCACTGTCACTTTTATTCATGTATTTTTTCTTTTAATGTTTTTTTATTATCTTTTCTTTTTAATGACTGTTTTTATGTCTTTCATTTTTGTAAAGCACTTTGAATTGCCTTTTGTTGAAAGGTGCTATATAAATAAACTTGCCTTGCCTTGCCTTAAGAACTCATTCCTGCTTCACTATAAAGCAGAAAGCCTTTTCACCTGATGACTGTTTCCTCTCCTCAGGTGCCCAACGTAGTGGTGATCGTGACAGACGGTCGTCCTCAGGATCGAGTGGCAGAAGTGGCGATTGAGGCAAGAGAAAAAGGAATCGAGATCTTCGCTGTGGGCGTGGCCAGAGCAGATATGGCGTCCCTCAGGGCGATGGCGTCCCCTCCATTCGAGGACCACGTCTTCCTGGTCGAGTCTTTTGATCTGATCCATCAGTTCGGACTGCAGTTCCAGGACAAACTCTGCGGTAAAAATAATCTCTCTGTGTCTCATCTGTTAAACCTCTCAGTAAAACAGCTGCTCAATTTAGTTTTTATCAAACAAACAGAGGCACTCTTTGCATCTGTTGAGAACAAAAGCCCACAATTAAAGAAAGTATGTTATTATAAATGGGAATCAATTAATTTCCTGAATTTATAAAATTAACAGTATTTATTCTCATAATTTGACCCTACAGCATCCAATCAAGTTGATAGAGGGAACCATGCAGTACCAACGTTGCGCCAGTAGGAAAATAAAAGTGATACCTACTGTAAGTTAATTTAGTCTGCGTACAAGAACTACGCTGATCAGAAGCGTATTATGACTTGATGAGAAATCTGAAATTTGCTCTAAAGCACACAGTTCATTTAAAATAGGACTAATAAATATCAATATATTTACCCAGCGGTTTTAAGCAATCATGACTAAATCATGCATTCAAAATAGTATATAGCAGTAGAAGTACAAAACCTCACCAAATACATATTTACTGTGAAGTCAACAAAACTATTCCAACTTTGACAGAAACTTAATAATAATAATAACTTTATTTATAAGCACCTTTCCTGCAAGATGCAGCCCAAAGTCCTTTAGAGAACAAGACAAGATACATAAAAGACTAAAGAGTAAGGAACATAATTAAAAACAAGAGACAGAAAGAGTTATATCACAACACCATAAAACATGAGCAGTGATCCCAATAAAATTACCCAAAATTAAAAGCCATATTCATGCACAACCCCGTCCCTCTTATTATGACGCTCGTAGAGTAAGCATGTTTTCTAAAGAGTGATGAACTGGATCTGAACCGTGTGTGTGTCTCTGCTTCAGGAGTGGATCTGTGTGTGGAGTCGAAGCACGGCTGTGAGCAGATCTGTGAGAGTTCTCCAGGATCTTTCCACTGCCTCTGTCTGCCCGGATACTCTCTGAACGAGGACGGGAAGACATGTGCAGGTAACAAGAGGAACAATACTGACATGTTTTTATAATAATTATAGTGCATTATTAGAGAGCTTTTCTTGAAACTCAAAGACACTATACAGAGTAAAAAATCATAAAAACATAATTAAAACAACACACTTAAAATGAGTAAAACACAACATTAATTACATATTTTTGGTACATTAGTGTCACATTGGCTCAAAAGCAGGAGTTTTAAAGTATCACATTGTGGGCAAACAAAATCGAGAACACTGCCACAAATGTGTGTGTGTGTGTGTGTGTGTGTGTGTGTGTGTGTGTGTGTGTGTGTGTGTGTGTGTGTGTGTGTGTGTGTGTGTGTGTGTGTGTGTGTGTGTGTGTGTGTGTGTGTGTGTGTGTGTGTGTGTGTGTGTGTGTGTGTTTCAGCCATTGACCTGTGTGCGGAGGGGAAACACGACTGTGAGCAGATCTGCAACGCCTCTCCGGGCGCTTTCACCTGCGACTGCAACGCAGGATACAAACTGAACGACGACAAGAAGTCCTGCTCAAGTGAGTCACACACACACACACACACACACACACACACACACACACACACACACACACACACACACACACACACACACACACACACACACACACACACACACACACACACACACACACACACACACACACACACCTGTTGTCAGCTGCTGGCTTTATATTGAGAAGTTTGTTCGGCTTGAATTCATGCTCATCATACTGAAATGGATTCAGAGCTTCACAAAATGCTGATTCATGATTTCTCTGCTGTGTCATGAAGAGGGTTTGCATCATGCCCTGTTTGTCTCATTAAAATACTTTAAATCCTTTATATTCGAGAACATCTAAAATTATAATCACTGGACAAGAAGAGCCTTATTAAAAACCCATAAATATGTCAACTAAGGAAAACAACAAGTGTTATTCTCACTCTTAAATCGTAGAGACTTGTTGTTATTTCAGGCTTTAAAACTAAATATATGAATGATCTTAACCAGGCATAAAGCGCACACACCTGGAGAGCATGAGAAACTGGACGATCGTAGACGTGTTTCAAGACCGGTTAGTAGTTTGCTGACACTATCCTAGGACAGACCACTATAAAACCACCGAATATAGTGGGTAGCAGAGTCAAAATGACGGTTCGTTAAAAGTGAAAACATCTGTAAGTTTAGGGAGTGCTCCATTTATATGCAGATTTGTTTTCTGTGAGCGAGGCACACATTTTAAATGCATAGAGCTGCCCAGTTTAACTCCCGGTGGTGATAGGTAGGGAGAGGTTGTGATGTAAGAGGGAGACATTGCCATGTTCGCGATATACTGTAGTATATTCGATATTTTCTCAACTCTCAGAAAAAATGCCGAGGGACGGACATCGGTGACCTCAATGGTACGTCCATGATCATGGGGTACCACTTGAATTACGATATGCAAAACAAATCCGCCCAATTATGCCACAATCATGACTCCTATAGTTTCCTGGTTTATCTAAAGTCTAATTCCCTGACAGACAAAGAGACCTCTGATGCGACCCCTCTCTTGTTTTTGCTGCTCGCTGCTTATGCCTCGCTGCTCTCCTCCTCCTCAGTGATCGACTTCTGTTCGTTTGGGAACCACAGTTGTGATCATGAGTGTGTGAGTGTGCTGAACGGCTATCATTGCCGCTGTCAGGAGGGTCATCGACTGCTGGAG